>NC_088221.1:54353106-54448602 GCF_036934945.1 Oncorhynchus masou masou | reverse complement strand
TATAGCATGCCTCTATAGCAGGCCTATAGCATGCCTCTATAGCCCTCTATAGCAGGCCTATAGCATGCCTCTATAGCAGACCTATAGCATGCCTCTATAACGCTATAGCATGCCTCTAGACCTATAGCATGCCTCTATTGCAGGCCTATAGCATGCCTCTATTGCAGGCCTATAACGTGCCTCTATAGCAGACATATAGCATGCCTCTATAGCAGACCTATAGCATGCCTCTATAGCAGGCCTCTATAGCAGGCCTATAGCATGCCTCTATTGCAGGCCTATAGCATGCCTCTATAGCAGACCTATAGCATGCCTCTATTGCAGGTCTATAGCATGCCTCTATAGCAGGCCTAACTTTACTACGTTTGAGAGATTGTAGCTGCTCCTATTCTCCCTAACTCTAACACAGCGACTCGAACTCACGTCCCATCTGATGCAGTCACGGCTAACAGGACAGACTCTTGTGTAAAATGAGAATCAGGGTAAAAGGTAACAATCACTATTGTGGTTAACATGGCCTGTGAACAAAGCAGACTGTTCAGGAACAGTGTTATGGCCCGGAGAGACTGTGGCACCAGGTCAACATGCCTTTTTCTTCTGGGTTTGTATGCTTTTGGAATGCCGCTTGTATGAAAGGACTTTCCTTAGGCTTGAGGAAACACATGTACAAGGCCTGACTTTTTTTTTTTTGCAGATACGAGGCTTCATCCTGATTGTATTTCTGTTTTAAAGATGTGAATTAGTTAAAGATGCACCATGTTGAAAACCACTATTTCCTAGTTGCTAAAATTGTAATCGTTCGACCGAATTGTCAGTTTGTGACAAAACAAGCAAGTATAGTGTAGAGAATCATCGTACCATCTAAACCGCTGTGAAATATCTTTTCCATAACCACACATTTTGTATTTTCAACAGTTTGAAGCTGGTGTACAAAAGACCCAAAAATGAAGAACGGGGAGCAATAGAAATAGCAAACATAGAACATATCCACCGCTTCTTAGACTTGCTTTCAATGAGAAGGACAGATCTACAACACACATTTCTATGTGAATTTGGGCAGCGTCCACCCAAAAAGTGACATATTGCAGCTTTTAGATAGAGGTCTCTAGTTTTCATGAAATGGACTGTATTGCATGAATTTCAGAACCACATTGTATCATGGCTAAAGTAAAGGGAGATTTAATATAGGTTCTTACATGGTCCTCAGGCTGGAAATAGCTAAGATATCATAGAACGGGTGGCAATAAGGAGAGTTCCTCCCAGAAACCCAGGAGACCTGAAGCTCCACCCCTCAGTTACAGGTACAGCTCATCACCTGTGAAACCCAGGAGACCTGAAGCTCCACCCCTCAGTTACAGGTACAGCTCCTCCCAGAAACCCAGGGGACCTGAAGCTCCACCCCTCAGTTACAGGTACAGCTCATCACCTGTGAAACCCAGGAGACCTGAAGCTCCACCCCTCAGTTACAGGTACAGCTCATCACCTGTGAAACCCAGAAGGCCTGAAGCTCCACCCCTCAGTTACAGGTACAGCTCATCACCTGTGAAACCCAGGAGACCTGAAGCTCCACCCCTCAGTTACAGGTACAGCTCATCACCTGTGAAACCCAGAAGACCTGAAGCTCCACCCCCTCAGTTACAGGTACAGCTCATCACCTGTGAAACCCAGGAGGCCTGAAGCTCCACCCCTCAGTTCCAGGTACAGCTCATCACCTGTGATCAGAGATTGAGGGAACAAAATGATAATACAACAAAATTATATGAATTACTCTCATTCAATCAACTACTGAAGAATACCAGGTCCGGCGTAGTGATGAAAGCATATAACTGTAAATTGATGAAGTATGATTAATGACACTTTCCAGTATAATAAAAGATCAACAGAAACGTTCATACATCCGCTCACTCATACAACTCCCATCTGGCAGGCACACCATGAAGGTCTCCCTTCACAATTAGGCCTACTACTATCTGTATAATAACCCCATTGAGTGTTGTAGATTTAGGGTTGTAAAATTCTGGGTTTCTTCCATAAATTCCCCGTTTTTTTTCTGAAATCCTGGTTGTAGGTTTTCTGGAATAAGGAGAGAATAAGGATTTCTGGAAAACCAGGGAATTTATTGAACGTTCCCAGAATTTTGCAACCCTGTGGAGACCACAGAACAGGGCTGTTCAATGTCGGTCCTGAGGTGCCAAAACACTTTCGATTTCCATCCTCTCCTTCTAATCAGGGACTTTAACCTGGAGACCAGGTGGGACACCAGGTAGAAACAAAAAACAGATGTGTTTCTACCCTCCAGGACGGGACGTGAACTTCCCCAGAAGAATTACAACTGTATTTTGTCCTATTGAACACTAGATGGCGATGTAACATTGAAGTATAAAGAACTCTCAAGCAGTCAGAGAGCCATCAGTCAAAGACTTTCATGCTGCCACCATACTACGGGTGAATGCAAGCATTTTGTGAGACTGTGCCTCAAAACCTAATGTCGACCTGTCCCCATCACTCCACCCTGGACTTGAACAGCCTTTTTACAACCAGGTCCACCTCTTCAAGGCAGCAATCCCACCTTTTGCCTGGACCCTGAACGACGTCACCCTCAACCGTAGCCCCAGCACATCACACAGGAGCAAGAGAGCAATTGACCCCGCCCAGACTAGTGGGACCCCCTCCCGAAGGACCTGCACCGAGAGAACCCCCTGTCCGGAGGTATCGTCGGACGGAGCCACAGTGTCTCCCAAACCCTCCTGTCTCGGCCTCCAGTATTTATGCTGCAGTAGTTTTTGTGTCGGGGGGCTAGGGTCAATTTGTTATATCTGGAGTACTTCTCCTGTCTTATCCGGTGTCCTGTGTGAATTTAAGTATGCTCTCTCTAATTCTCTCTCCTCCTGGAGGACCCTGGGACCATGCCTCAGGACTACCTGGCCTGATGACTCCTTGCTGTCCCCAGTCCACCTGGTCGTGCTGCTGATCCAGTTTCAACTGTTCTGCCTGCAGCTATGAAACCCTGATCTGTTCACCGGACGTGCTACCTGTCCCAGACCTGCTGTTTCTCAATTCTCTAGAGACAGCAGGAGTGGTAGAGATACTCTGAATGATCAGCTATGAAAAGCCGACTGACATTTACTCCTAGGGTGCTGACCTGTTGCATCCTCGACAAATACTGTGATTATTATTATTTGATCCTGCTGGTCTCTATGAACATTTGAACATCTTGGCCAAGTTCTGTTATAATCTCCACCCGGCACAGCCAGAAGAGGACTGGCCACCTGGTTTCCTCTCTAGGTTTCGTCCTAGGTTCCGGCCTTTCTAGGGAGTTTTTCCTAGCCACTGTGCTTCTACACCTGCATTGCTTGCTGTTTGGGGTTTTAGGCTGGGTTTCTGTACAGCACTTTGAGATATCAGCTGATGTAAGAAGGGCTATATAAATCAATTTGATTTGATTTGATTCTTTCTGTAACATGAGCTGCTCAGTATGTGCAGGCAATCCTTTATTAACCGGATATTTTGAAAGATATATATAAATACATTTGATTTGATCACCAGCCACACCCCCAACCAGCTAAGACCACCCAGCCCCTGCATCAAGGCCCTCAACATTACAGCAGGACATATGCCCAGGCTGTGACCAGAGCAACCGGCCCAACCCCCACTATTACACCTGCCCAAGCCTCATCCTGCGACCTAAGAGGTACAAGAACAATCAAAAGTTTGGACACACCTACTCATTCCAGGGTTTTTCTTTATTTTTACTATTTTCTACATTGTAGAATATGAGTGAAGACATCAAAGCTATGAAATAACACATATGGAATCATTTAGTAACCAAAAAAGTGTTAAAAAAATCAAAATATTTTTCTTGATGACAGCGTTGCACACTCTTGGCATTCATTCTCTCATCCAGCTTCATGAGGTAGTCACCTGGAATGCATTTCACTTAGCAGGTGTGGCTTGTGAAAAGTTCATTTGTGTAATTTCTGAGCCAATCAGTTGTGTTGTGACAAGGTAGGGGTGGTATACAGAAGATAGCCCTATTTGGTAAAAGACCAAGTCCATATTATGGCAAGAACAGCTCAAATAAGCAAAGAGAAATGACAGTCCATCATTACTTTAAGACATGAAGGTCAGTCAATATTGAACATTTCAAGAACTTTGAAATTTGTTTGAAAGTTTCTTCAAGCGCGATGATGAAACTGGCTCTCAAGAGGACCGCCACAGGAAAGGAAGACCCAGAGTTACCTCTAAAGCAGAGGATAAGTTCATTAGAGCATCTCAGATTGCAGCTCAAATAAATGCTTCACAGAGTTCAAGTAACAGACACATCTCAACATCAACTGTTCAGAGGAGACACCAATAAGAGAGACCAATAAGAAGAAGGGACTTGCTTGGGCGAGTTATAGACATTAGACCGGTGGAAATCTGTCCTTGGTCTGATGAGTCCAAATTTGAGATTTTTGGTTCCAACCACCATGTCTTTGTGAAACGCAAAGTAGGTGAACAGATGATCTCCGCATGTGTGGTTCCCACCGTGAAGCATGGAGGAGGAGGTGTGGGGGTGCTTTGCTAGTGACACTGTCTGTGATTTATTTAGAATTCAAGGCACACTTAACCAGCATGGCTACCACAGCATTCTGCAGTAATATGCCATCCCATCTGGTTTGCGCTTAGTAGGACTATCTGTCACGGTCACGTGGAAAAACGGACCAAGGCGCAGCGTGATTGGACATATTTATTTACAGTGAAACTTCTAAACAAATCAATAAACAAACACCGACCATGAACAAACGTACTGCAACATGCACTCACTCAGAACAATATCCCACAAAGCAGCTGGGAGAAAGGGCTTCCTAAATATGATCCCCAATTAGAGGCAACGATTACCAGCTGCCTCTAATTGGGAATCATACAACCCAGCCACATAGAAAATCAATGACTAGAACACCCCCCCCCCCCTAGTCACGCTCTGACCTAAACACCATAGAGAACCGAGGGCTCTCTACGATCAGGGTGTGACACTATCATTTGTTTTTCAACAGGACAATGATCCAACACACCTCCAGGCTGTGTAAGGGCTATTTGACCAAGGAGGAGAGTGATGGAGTGCTGCATCAGATGACTTGGCCTCCACAATCACCCGACCTCAACCCAATTGAGATAGTTTGGGATGAGTTGGACCTTAGAGTGAAGGAAATGCAGCCAACAAGTGCTCAGCATATGTGGGAACTCCTACAAGATGGTGTGAAAAACATTCCAGGTGAAGCTGGTTGAGAGAATGCCAAGAGTGTGCAAAGCTGTCAACAAGGCAAAGGGTGGCTACTTTGAAGAATCTCAAATAAAAATTATATTTTGATTTGTTTAACACTTTTTTTTGTTACTACATGATTCCATATGTGGTATTTCATAGTTTTGATGTCTTCGCTACTTTTCTACAATGTAGAAAATAGTCAAAATAAAGAAAAACCCTGGAATGAGTAGGTGTGTCTAAACTTTTGACTAGTACTGTATACATGATCAAATACAAATCTTAGAATCAACTGTTATAGACTACCAGAACCCACTGGATTCTCAAATTACATTGAATGAACTACAGGACAAAATACAAACCCTCCAACCCAGAAACGCCTATGGGGTTGATGGTATCATTTCATTATGGTAAAAAAAATGAAATGATAAAATACACCGACCACAAATTCCAATTGGCTATACTTCAACTCTTTAACATCATCCTCAGCTCTGGCATCTTCCCCAATATTTGGAACCAAGGACTGATCACCCCAATCCACAAAAGTGGAGACAAATTTGGCCCCAATAACTACCGTGGAATATGCGTCAACAGTAACCTTGGGAAAATCCTCTGCATTATCATTAACAGCAGACTCGTACATTTCCTCAATGAAAACAATGTACTGAGCAAATGTCAAATAGGCTTTTTACCAAATTATCGTACGACAGACCACGTATTCATACAAATTGATGGAAAGTAGTTTTGGGGGGAAAACATGCTTCATTATAAAATCAATGTACACAAAGAACAAGTGTGCGGTTCTTTCCACAGGGCCGTGGGGTGACACAGGGATGCAGTTTAAGCCCCACCCTCTTCAACATATATATCAACGAATTGGCGAGGTACTAGAACAGTCTGCAGCACCTGGCCTTACCCTACTAGAATCTGGAGTCAAATGTCTATTGTTTGCTGATGATCTGATGCTTCTGTCCCCAACCAACGAGGGACTACATCAGCACCTACAGTTGAAGTCAGAAGTTTTCATACACTTAGTTGGAGTCATTAAATCTTCTGCACAGATTCTGCCTGACAGTAAATCTCAGTAAGACAAAAATAATGGTGTTCCAAAAAAAGGTCCAGTTGTCAGGACCACAAATACAAATTCCATCTAGACACCGTTGCCCTGGAGCACACAAAAAACTACACATACCTCGGCCTAAACATCAGCGCCACAGGTAACTTCCACAAAGTTGTAAACGATCTGAGAGACAAGGCAAGAAGGGCATTCTATGCCATCAAAAGGAACATAACATTTGACATACCAATTAGGATCTGGCTAAAAATACTTGAATCAGTCATAGAGCCCATTGCCCTTTATGGTTGCGAGGTCTGGGGTCCGCTCACCAACCAAGAATTCACAAATGAGAAAAACACCAAATTGAGACTCTGCATGCAGAATTCTGCAAAAATATCCTCCGTGTACAACGTAGAACACCAAATAATGCATGCAGAGCAGAATTAGGCTGATACCCAATAATGATCAAAATCCAGAAATGCACCGTTAAATTCTACAACCACCTAAAAGGAAGTGCTTCCCAAACAAAACCTTCCATCTCCTACAGAGAGATGAACCGGGAGAAGAGTCCCCTAAGCAAGCTGGTCCTGGGACTCTATTCACAAACACAAACACACCCTACAGAGCCCCAGCACAGCAGCACAATTATAACCAACCAAATCATGAGAAAACAAAAAGGTAATTACTTGACACATTGGAAAGAATTAGCAAAAAAACTGAGCAAACCAGAATGCTATTTGGCCCTACACAGAGAGTACACAGTGGCAGAATACCTGACCACTGTGACTGACCCAAACTTAAGGAAAGCTTTGACTATGTACAGACTCAGTGAGCATAGCCTTGATATTGAGAAAGACCGCCTATGTGCTCACTGCCCACAAAATGAGGTGGAATCTGAGCTGCACTTCCTAACCTCCTGCCAGATTTATGACCATATTAGAGACACATATTTCCCTCAGATTACACAGATCCACAAAGAATTTGAAAACAAATCCAATTTTGATAAACTCCCATATCTACTGGGTGAAATTCCAGTGTGCCATCACTGCTGCAAGATTTGTGACCTGGTGCCACAAGAAACGGTCAACCAGTGAAGAACAAACACCATTTTGTACTTTAACCATTTGTACATCATTACAACACTGTATATATACATAATATGATATTTGTAATGTCTTTATTATTTTGGAACTTCTGTGAGTGTAATGTTTACTGTTAATTTTTATTGTTTATTTCACTTTTGTATATTATCTACCTTACTTGCTTTGGCAATGTTAACATATGTTTCCCGTGTAAATAGAGTGTGTGGCCTGGGCTGTGGGGCTGTATGGCTGTTTGGCTGTGGGGCTGTGGGGCTGTGGGGCCTGGGCTGTGTGGCCTGGGCTGTGTGGCCTGGGCTGTGGGTCTGTGGGGCCTGGGCTGTGGGCTGTGGGGCCTGGGCTGTGGGCTGGGGGCCTGGGCTGTGGGTCTGTGTGGGGCTGTGTGGCCTGGGCTGTGGGGCTGTGGGGCCTGGGCTGTGGGGCTGTGTGGGCTGTGGGGCTGGGGGCCTGGGCTGTGGGGCTGTGGGGCTGTGTGGCCTGGGCTGTGGGGCTGGCCTGGGCTGTGGGGCTGTGGGGCCTGGGGCTGTGTGGCCTGGGCTGTGGGTCTGTGTGGCTGTGTGGCCTGGGCTGTGGGGCCTGGGCTGTGGGTCTGTGGGGCCTGGGCTGTGGGGCTGTGGGGCCTGGGCTGTGGGGCCTGGGCTGTGTGGCTGTGGGGCCTGGGCTGGGGCTGTGGGGCTGTGGGGCTGTGTGGCCTGGGCTGTGTGGCCTGGGCTGTGGGGCTGTGTGGCTGTGGGGCTGTGGGGCTGTGGGGCTGTGTGGCCTGGGCTGTGGGGCTGTGGGGCTGTGTGGCCTGGGCTGTGGGGCTGTGGGGCTGTGGGGGCTGTGTGGCCTGGGCTGGGGGCTGTGTGGCCTGGGCTGTGGGGCTGTGGGGCCTGGGCTGTGGGGCTGTGGGGCTGTGGGGCTGTGGGGCTGTGGGGCTGTGGGGTTGTGGGCCTGGGCTGTGGGGCTGTGGGGCTGTGGGGCTGTGGGGCTGTGTGGCCTGGGCTGTGGGGCTGTTGGGCTGTGGGGCTGTGGGGCTGTGTGGCCTGGGCTGTGGGGCTGTGGGGCTGTGTGGCCTGGGCTGTGGGGCTGTGGGGCTGTGGGGCTGTGTGGCCTGGGCTGTGGGGCTGTTGGGCTGTGGGGCTGTGTGGCTGTGTGGCCTGGGCTGTGGGGCTGTGGGGCTGTGGGGCTGTGTGGCTGTGGGGCTGTGGGGCTGTGGGGCTGTGTGGGCTGAGGGGCTGTGGGCCTGGGCTGTGGGGCTGTGGGGCTGTGGGGCTGTGTGGGGCTGGGCTGTGGGGCCTGGGCTGGTGGCTGGGCTGTGGGGCTGTGGCTGTGGGGCTGTGGGGCTGTGGGGCTGGGGGCCTGGGCTGTGGGGCTGTGGGGCTGTGTGGCTGTGGGGCTGTGGGGCTGTGGGGCTGTGTGGCTGTGGGGCTGTGGGGCCTGGGCTGTGGGGCTGTGGGGCCTGGGCTGTGGGGCTGTGGGGCTGTGGGGCCTGGGCTGTGGGGCCTGGGCTTACAGAGGGCCTGGGCTATATGGGGCTGTGGGGCTACAGAGGGTGCTATGGGCATCATGAACCCAGGGCTGTGGGGCTATGCTAACTGTGAACCTGTGGGGCTGTGGGGCTATGTGGCTGTGGGGCTGTGGGGCTTACAGGGCTGTGTGGCTGTTTGGCCCAGTGGTATTACAGTGGGGCTATTTGGCTCATGGGGGCTGTGGGGCTGTGGGGCTCTTTGGCATCATGGGGCTGTGGGGCCTGGGCTGTGGGGCTATGTAACATCATTTGGCTGTGGGGCTGTGGGTGCTGTGGGGCATCATGAACCCAGTGGTTTGGCTGTGGGGCTGTGGGGCCGGGGTATGTGGGGCCTGGGCTGTGGGGCATCTGGGCTGTGGGGCTGTGGGGCTGTGGGGCCATGGGCTGTGGGGCTGTGGGGCTGTGGGGCCTGGGCTGTGGGGCCTGGGCTGTGGGGCTATGGGGCCTGGGCTGTGGGGCTGTGGGGCTGTGGGGCTGTGGGGCCTGGGCTGTGGGGCCTGGGCTGTGGGGCTGTGGGGCTGTGGGGCTGTGGGGCCAGTGGTATTACAGGGGCCTGGGCTGTGTGGCTGTGGGGCCTGGGCTGTGGGGCTGTGGGGCATCATGAACCGTGGGGCCAGGGCTGTGGGGCTGTGGGGCCTGGGCTGAGGGGCTGTGGGGCCTGGGCTGTGGGGCTGTGGGGAGGAGTGCTATGCTAACATGTGGCTGTGGGGCTGTGGGGCTGTTGGGTTGTGGGGCTGTGGGGCTGTGTGGCTGTGGGGCTGTTGGGTTGTGGGGCTGTGTGGATGTGGGGCTATGTGGCTGTGGGGCTGTTGGGTTGTGGGGCTGTGGGGCTGTGGGGCTGTGGGGTTGTGGGGCTGTGGGGCCTGGGCTGTGGGGCCTGGGCTGTGTGGCCTGGGCTGTGGGGCCTGGGCTGTGGGGCTGTGTGGCTGTGGGGCTGTGTGGCTGTGGGGCTGTGGGGCCTGGGCTGTGGGGCCTGGGCTGTGTGGCCTGGGCTGTGGGGCCTGGGCTGTGGGGCTGTGGGGCTGTGGGGTTGTGGGGCCTGGGCTGTGGGGCTGTGTGGCTGTGGGGCTGCTGTGGCCTGGGCTGTGGGGCTGTGGTGCTACAGAGGGGCTGTGTGGCCTGGGCTGTGGGGCCTGGGCTGTGGGGCTGTGGGGCTGTGTGGCCTGGGCTGTGGGGCTGTGCTGCTGTGGGGCTGTGGGCTGTGGGGCTGTGTGGCCTGGGCTGTGGGGCCTGGGCTGAGGGGCTGTGGGGCTGTGTGGCCTGGGCTGTGTGGCTGTGGGGTTGTGGGGCTGTGGGGCTGTGGGGTTGTGTGGCTGTGGGGTTGTGTGGCTGTGGGGCTGTGTGGCTGTGGGGCTGTTGTGCTTCATGGGGCTGTTGTGTTGTTGGGGTTGTGGGGCTGTGTGGCTGTGGGGCTGTTGGGTTGTGGGGCTTTGGGGTTGTGTGGCTGTGTGGCGGTGTGGTTGTGGGGCTGTGCTGGCTGTGGGGTTGTGGGGCTGTGTGGCTGTGGGGCTGCTACAGATGAGTGCTATGCTAACATCATGAACCCAGTGGTATTACAGAGGAGAGCTATGCTAACATCATGAACCCAGTGGTATTACAGAGGAGTGCTATGCTAACATCATGAACCCAGTGGTACTACAGAGGAGTGCTATGCTAACATCATGAACCCAGTGGTATTACAGAGGAGTGCTATGCTAACATCATAAACCCAGTGGTATTACAGAGGAGTGCTATGCTAACATCATGAACCCAGTGGTACTACAGAGGAGTGCTATGCTAACATCATGAACCCAGTGATACTACAGAGGAGTGCTATGCTAACATCATGAACCCAGTGGTACTACAGAGGAGTGCTATGCTAACATCATGAACCCAGTGATACTACAGAGGAGTGCTATGCTAACATCATGAACCCAGTGGTGCTACAGAGGAGTGCTATGCTAACATCATGAACCCAGTGGTATTACAGAGGAGTGCTATGCTAACAACATGAACCCAGTGGTACTACAGAGGAGTGCTATGCTAACATCATGAACCCAGTGATACTACAGAGGAGTGCTATGCTAACATCATGAACCCAGTGGTATTACAGAGGAGTGCTATGCTAACATCATGAACCCAGTGGTACTACAGAGGAGTGCTATGCTAACAACATGAACCCAGTGGTACTACAGTGGAGTGCTATGCTAACCATAGAGCATGTTTTTCTTCTCTGGATGGTCACTGGCCAGTGAGTCAGATGAGCTGAATCCATCTTACTGGCCCAGCAGTGACTGAGAGACCAGATTACTGTCTGACCTCCAACATGAAGCAGAGCTATACTCTAATAACTTTAAAGCTCAGACAGGACAAACAGACAGGCTGTTTGGGGCAGTTCAGGGCTGTTTGGGGCAGTTCGGGGCTGTTTGGGGCAGTTCAGGGCTGTTTGGGGCAGTTCGGGCTGTTTGGGGCAGTTCGGGCTGTTTGGGGCAGTTCAGGGCTGTTTGGGGCAGTTCAGGCGGCAGGTAGCCTAATGGTTGAGAGCGTTGTACCAGCGAAAGGGCGCTGGTTTCGAATCTCCGATCCGAGTAGGTGAACAATCTAAATCGCTCTGAGCAAAAGAACGTCTGCTAAATGACTAACATGGAAATATGTAGGTCAAATAAAATAAAATGTTATTGGTCACATGGTTAGCAGATGTTATTGGTCACATGGTTAGCAGGTGTTATTGGTCACATGGTCACAGATGATATTGGTCACATGGTTAGCAGGTGTTATTGGTCACATGGTCAGTAGATGTTATTGGTCACATGGTTAGCAGATGTTATTGGTCACATGGTTAGCAGGTGTTTTTGGTCACATGGTCAGCAGATGTTATTGGTCACATGGTCAGCAGATGTTATTGGTCACATGGTCAGCAGATGTTATTGGTCACATGGTCAGCAGATGTTATTGGTCACATGGTTAGCAGATGTTATTGGTCACATGGTTAGCAGATGTTATTGGCCACATGGTCAGCAGATGTTATTGGTCACATGGTTAGCAGATGTTATTGGTCACATAGTCAGCAGATGTTATTGGTCACATGGTCAGCAGATGTTATTGGTCACATGATGGTCAGCAGATGTTTTTGGTCACATGGTTAGCAGATGTTTTTGGTCACAAGGTTAGCAGATGTTATTGGTCACATGGTTAGAAGATGTTATTGGTCACATGGTTAGCAGATGTTATTGGTCACATGGTTAGCAGATGTTATTGGTCACATGGTTAGCAGATGTTATTGGTCACATGGTTAGCAGATGTTATTGTTCACATGGTCAGCAGGTGTTATTGGTCACATGGTCAGCAGATGTTATTGGTCACATGGTTAGCAGATGTTATTGGTCACATGGTTAGTAGATGTTATTAGTCACATGGTTAGCAGATGTTATTGGTAACATGGTTAGCAGATGTTATTGTTCACATGGTCAGCAGGTGTTTTTGGTCACATGGTCAGCAGATGTTATTGGTCACATGGTTAGTAGATGTTATTGGTCACACGGTCAGCAGATGTTATTGGTCACACGGTCAGCAGATTTTATTGGTCACATGGTTAGCAGATGTTATTGTTCACATGGTTAGTAGATGTTATTAGTCACATGGTTAGCAGATGTTATTGGTCACATGGTTAGCAGATGTTATTGGTCACATGGTGAGTAGATGTTATTAGTCACATGGTCAGCAGATGTTATTGGTCACATGGTTAGTAGATGTTATTAGTCACATGGTTAGCAGGTGTTATTGGTCACATGGTTAGTAGATGTTATTGGTCACATGGTTAGCAGATGTTATTGGTCACATGGTTAGAAGATGTTACATTTACATTACATTTAAGTCATTTGGCAGACGCTCTTATTCAGAGCGACTTACAAATTGGTGAATTCACCTTCTGACATCCAGTGGAACAGCCACTTTACAATAGTGCATCTAAATCATTTAAGGGGGGGGCAGGTGAGAAGGATTACTTTATCCTAACCTAGGTATTCCTTGAAGAGGTGGGGTTTCAGGTGTCTCCGGAAGGTGGTGATTGACTCCGCTGTCCTGGGCGTCGTGAGGGAGTTTGTTCCACCATTGGGGGGCCAGAGCAGGTTACAGTTTTGACTGGGCTGAGCGGGAACTGTACTTCCTCAGTGGTAGGGAGGCGAGCAGGCCAGAGGTGGATGAACGCAGTGCCCTTGTTTGGGTGTAGGGCCTGATCAGAGCCTGGAGGTACTGCGGTGCCGTTCCCCTCACAGCTCCGTAGGCAAGCACCATGGTCTTGTAGCGGATGCGAGCTTCAACTGGAAGCCAGTGGAGAGAGCGGAGGAGCGGGGTGACGTGAGAGAACTTGGGAAGGTTGAACACCAGACGGGCTGCGGCGTTCTGGATGAGTTGTAGGGGTTCAATGGCACAGGCAGGGAGCCCAGCCAACAGCGAGTTGCAGTAATCCAGACGGGAGATGACAAGTGCCTGGATTAGGACCTTATTTGTGTTATTTGTCACATGGTTAGCAGATGTTATTGGTCACATGGTTAGCAGATGTTATTGGTCACATGGTTAGAAGATGTTATTTGGGCAGGCCAGTACAGGGCAGGTTAGGGCAGTACATAGCAGGGCAGTACAGGGCAGGTCAGGTCAGGGCAGTACAGGGTAGGGCAGTACAGGACAGGTTAGGGTAGTACAGGGCAGGGCAGTACAGGGCAGGTTAGGGCAGTACATGGCAGGGCAGTACAGGGCAGGGCAGTACAGGTCAGGTCAGGGCAGTACAGGGTAGGGCAGGTCAGGGCAGTACAGGTCAGGGCAGTACAGGGTAGGTTAGGGTAGTACAGGGCAGTACAGGGCAGGTTAGGACAGGGCAGGGCAGGGCAGGTTAGGGCAGTACAGGGCAGGTTAGGGCAGTACAGGGCAGGTAAGGGCAGTACAGGGCAGTACAGGGCAGGTTAGGGCAGTACAGGGCAGGTTAGGGCAGTACAGGGCAGGTTAGGGCAGTACAGGGCAGGTAAGGGCAGTACAGGTTAGGTGGACGTGGTCTTCTCAGTCACTGATTGGTCACCGGCCAGTGACTCAGAGATGATCCCAGCTTATTGGCTGAGCTATAAACTACCAGTCAGACAGGCGACTCCCAGGACCTCAGGGCAGTCATAGTGTTGTGGTCATGATCCTCAGTCAGCTCTGGGAGACACAACAATACCTATAACACAGCCGGGTGGCTCATGATTCAGACCTACTTGAATGGATATCCTGTAGGTTATAAAGTCTGTCTTAACGTGTTTAAAGTTGTTTATATTTCCTGTACATTACTGTTTCCTCTCATTCCTGGTTACCATGGTACTATGAAAACAATGCTACAAAGGCTATGATTAGACTGGGGGGCTGTGCTGTCTGTGTGGGAGAGAATATGTGGTCTAAGTAAACAGGATGTTGCCTTGATGAGGGACAGACCATGGGAAGAGAATAAGAGGATGACTGGTCCTAATGGTTCCTGGTGGCTCCGCGTCCCAAATGGAACCCTATGTAGTGTTACCATGGTTCCTGGTCTAAAGTAGTGCACTACACAGGGTTTAGGATGACATTTGGGATGCAAACCCAATGCCTCAGCACGGAGGAAGGTACGGTATGTGCTGTGTGAAAGTATGCAATAGGCCTAAATGTGGTGAGATAGTGTGGCAGTCAACCTCTTAGAGGCCTGTTCACCATGCTGATGGACTGCTGGGTGTCTGTTCACCATGCTGATGGACTGCTGGGTGTCTGTTCACCATGCTGATGGACTGACTGCTGGGTGTCTGTTCACCATGATGATGGACTGCTGGGTGTCTGTTCATCATGCTGATGGACTGCTGGGTGTCTGTTCACCATGCTGATGGACTGCTGGGTGTCTGTTCACCATGCTGATGGACTGCTGGGTGTCTGTTCACCATGCTGATGGACTGCTGGGTGTCTGTTCACCATGCTGATGGACTGCTGGGTGTCTGTTCACCATGCTGATGGACTGCTGGGTGTCTGTTTACCATGCTGATGGACTGCTGGGTGTCTGTTTACCATGCTGATGGACTGACTGCTGGGTGTCTGTTTACCATGCTGATGGACTGCTGGGTGTCTGTTCACCATGCTGATGGACTGACTGCTGGGTGTCTGTTCACCATGCTGATGGACTGACTGCTGGGTGTCTGTTCACCATGCTGATGGACTGCTGGGTGTCTGTTTACCATGCTGATGGACTGCTGGGTGTCTGTTTACCATGCTGATGGACTGCTGGGTGTCTGTTCACCATGCTGATGGACTGCTGGGTGTCTGTTCACCATGCTGATGGACTGCTGGGTGTCTGTTTACCATGCTGATGGACTGCTGGGTGTCTATTTACCATGCTGATGGACAGCTGGGTGTCTGTTCACCATGCTGATGGACTGACTGCTGGGTGTCTGTTCACCATGCTGATGGACTGCTGGGTGTCTGTTCACCATGCTGATGGACTGCTGGGTGTCTGTTCACCATGCTGATGGACTGACTGCTGGGTGTCTGTTCACCATGCTGATGGACTGCTGGGTGTCTGTTCACCATGCTGATGGACTGCTGGGTGTCTGTTCATCATGCTGATGGACTGACTGCTGGGTGTCTGTTCACCATGCTGATGGACTGCTGGGTGTCTGTTCACCATGCTGATGGACTGCTGGGTGTCTGTTTACCATGCTGATGGACTGACTGCTGGGTGTCTGTTCACCATGCTGATGGACTGCTGGGTGTCTGTTCACCATGCTGATGGACTGCTGGGTGTCTGTTTACCATGCTGATGGACTGCTGGGTGTCTGTTCACCATGCTGATGGACTGCTGGGTGTCTGTTCACCATGCTGATGGACTGACTGCTGGGTGTCTGTTCACCATGCTGATGGACTGCTGGGTGTCTGTTCACCATGCTGATGGACTGACTGCTGGGTGTCTGTTCACCATGCTGATGGACTGCTGGGTGTCTGTTTACCATGCTGATGGACTGCTGGGTGTCTATTTACCATGCTGATGGACTGACTGCTGGGTGTCTGTTCACCATGCTGATGGACTGACTGCTGGGTGTCTGTTCACCATGCTGATGGACTGCTGGGTGTCTGTTCACCATGCTGATGGACTGACTGCTGGGTGTCTGTTCACCATGCTGATGGACTGCTGGGTGTCTGTTCACCATGCTGATGGACTGACTGCTGGGTGTCTGTTCACCACGCTGATGGACTGCTGGGTGTCTGTTCACCATGCTGATGGACTGCTGGGTGTCTGTTCACCATGCTGATGGACTGACTGCTGGGTGTCTGTTCACCATGCTGATGGACTGCTGGGTGTCTGTTCATCATGCTGATGGACTGACTGCTGGGTGTCTGTTCACCATGCTGATGGACTGCTGGGTGTCTGTTCACCATGCTGATGGACTGACTGCTGGGTGTCTGTTCACCATGCTGATGGACTGCTGGGTGTCTGTTCACCATGCTGATGGACTGCTGGGTGTCTGTTCATCATGCTGATGGACTGACTGCTGGGTGTCTGTTCACCATGCTGATGGACTGCTGGGTGTCTGTTCACCATGCTGATGGACTGCTGGGTGTCTGTTCACCATGCTGATGGACTGACTGCTGGGTGTCTGTTCACCATGCTGATGGACTGCTGGGTGTCTGTTCACCATGCTGATGGACTGCTGGGTGTCTGTTCACCATGCTGATGGACTGCTGGGTGTCTGTTCACCATGCTGATGGACTGACTGCTGGGTGTCTGTTCACCATGCTGATGGACTGACTGCTGGGTGTCTGTTCACCATGCTGATGGACTGCTGGGTGTCTGTTCAACATGCTGATGGACTGACTGCTGGGTGTCTGTTCACCATGCTGATGGACTGACTGCTGGGTGTCTGTTCACCATGCTGATGGACTGCTGGGTGTCTGTTCAACATGCTGATGGACTGACTGCTGGGTGTCTGTTCACCATGCTGATGGACTGACTGCTGGGTGTCTGTTCACCATGCTGATGGACTGACTGCTGGGTGTCTGTTCACCATGCTGATGGACTGACTGCTGGATGTCTGTTTACCATGCTGATGGACTGACTGCTGGGTGTCTGTGTCACAAATGCCACTGTATTCTTTATATAGTGCTATATTTTTTTACCAGGTCCCTCAGGGAACAGGAATCCCTCAGGGAACAGGAAGCCCTGAGGGAACAGGAAGCCCTGAGGGAACAGGAAGCCCTGAGGGAACAGGAAGCCCTGAGGGAACAGGAAGCCCTCAGGGAACAGGAAGCCCTGAGGGAACAGGAAGCCCTGAGGGAACAGGAAGCCCTGAGGGAACAGGAAGCCCTGAGGGAACAGGAAGCCCTGAGGGAACAGGAAGCCCTGAGGGAACAGGAAGCCCTCAGGGAACAGGAAGCCCTCAGGGAACAGGAAGCCCTGAGGGAACAGGAAGCCCTGAGGGAACAGGAAGCCCTGAGGGAACAGGAAGCCCTGAGGGAACAGGAAGCCCTCAGGGAACAGGAAGCCCTCAGGGAACAGGAAGCCATTTTGGACACATCCTGTATGGATGCATCAATCAATCCCATGTATATTTATAAAGCCCTGTCTACAAATCAAATGGATTTATAAATGGATTTGCCAGTAGATTGTCGACTTGATTCATGATGATGACTGCTAGCTAAGATTTTGAATGTAAGATGTTGACATGATCAGTCCAATCAAAGCTACTGTAGATATAACGTGATTTGAGGTCATTTTATCTGTGGCCAATGACCTTGAGCCTTCTTGGAAGGCCACTTGTAGCATAACTCAATGGCAGGACCCAAAGGGCTGACATTTTGGATGTTTACCTTTACTAATCACTTAAACTTGGCGATGACGTACTGTCCTCATGAGTGACAGAACACTGAGCCAATCACGGCGTAATGCTCCTACTTCCTGCTGGTTCGCCCCACCACCACAGAAAGCACTGAGTCAGGCTGAATCACCTACATTTTGGAGCTGCTTTACTCAAGAAAACAAAGAAGAGACCATGTTTGTATGCGGCTTTATTAACTCAATGATGATGTATTATTTTTTGACATTATTTGCAAACTGATATGTGACAGGTATTAATTCCAAAATAACATGCAAAACAGGCAAGCCCCCCCAAAAATATTTGTATTTGTATTTATTTTTGCTAAACATGTGGCCAGTGGCTACACCCCCAGTCAAATTCCACGTGACCGTTGAGTCAAGGTAATCCGTCTTCTCCAGGCTCTGATGCTGCTGATGGTCATTAGTAGCCTACCAAACTGGCTACCTGCCTGGTACTCAGCACTCTATTGTCTCACCAATCCCTCTGACGTCAATACAAATGTATTAGAACATCTAATCAAACACTTCATGAGAGCCCATGAGCTCATGTTGCACAACATTTCTATAGGCTATACAATTGCGTGAGAAAACAGTGTGTTGATGGACTCTATTAAAAATGGTGTGTGCAAATCAATATTAGGAAGGTGTTCTTGATGTTTTATACACTCGGTGCATATGATGGAATGTATAGACATTAGGGAGAGTATACGAATAGGAAAGGTGTGGACAGCAGTACTTATATTGGATGAACTAGAATACAGTATATATATATGAAGTGGACAACAGTAGTTATATAGGATGAACTAGAATACAGTATATATATATGAAGTGGACAGCAGTAGTTATATAGGATGAACCACGACTAGAATACAGTATATACATATGAAGTGGACAGCAGGATGAACCATGACTAGAATACAGTATATACATATGAAGTGGACAGCAGTAGTTATATAGGATGAACCATGACTAGAATACAGTATATATATATGAAGTGGACAGCAGTAGTTATATAGGATGAACCATGATTAGAATACAGTATATATATATGAAGTGGACAGCAGGATGAACCAGGACTAGAATACAGTATATACATATGAAGTGGACAGCAGGATGAACTATGACTAGAATACAGTATATACATATGAAGTGGACAGCAGTAGTTATATAGGATGAACTAGAATACAGTATATATATATGAAGTGGACAGCAGGATGAACCATGACTAGAATACAGTATATACATATGAAGTGGACAGCAGTAGTTATATAGGATGAACCAGGACTAGAATACAGTATATATATGAAGTGGACAACAGTAGTTATATAGGATGAACTAGAATACAGTATATACATATGAAGTGAACAGCAGTAGTTATATAGGATGAACCATGACTAGAATACAGTATATACATATGAAGTGGACAGCAGTAGTTATGTAGGATGAACCATGACTAGAATACAGTATATACATATGAAGTGGACAACAGTAGTTATATAGGATGAACCACGACTAGAATACAGTATATATATATGAAGTGGACAACAGTAGTTATATAGGATGAACTAGAATACAGTATATACATATGAAGTGGACAGCAGTAGTTATATAGGATGAACCATGACTAGAATACAGTATATATATATGAAGTGGACAACAGTAGTTATATAGGATGAACTAGAATACAGTATATATATATGAAGTGGACAGCAGTAGTTATATAGGATGAACCATGATTAGAATACAGTATATATATATGAAGTGGACAGCAGGATGAACCAGGACTAGAATACAGTATATACATATGAAGTGGACAGCAGGATGAACTATGACTAGAATACAGTATATACATATGAAGTGGACAGCAGTAGTTATATAGGATGAACTAGAATACAGTTATATAGGATGAACTAGAATACAGTATATATATATGAAGTGGACAGCAGGATGAACCATGACTAGAATACAGTATATACATATGAAGTGGACAGCAGTAGTTATATAGGATGAACCAGGACTAGAATACAGTATATATATATGAAGTGGACAACAGTAGTTATATAGGATGAACTAGAATACAGTATATACATATGAAGTGAACAGCAGTAGTTATATAGGATGAACCATGACTAGAATACAGTATATGTATATGAAGTGGACAGCAGGATGAACCATGACTAGAATACAGTATATACATATGAAGTGGACAGCAGTAGTTATATAGGATGAACCAGGACTAGAATACAGTATATACATATGAAGTGGACAGCAGTAGTTATATAGGATGAACCAGGACTAGAATACAGTATATGTATATGAAGTGGACAGCAGGATGAACCATGACTAGAATACAGTATATACATAGGAAGTGGACAACAGTAGTTATATAGGATGAACCATGACTAGAATACAGTATATACATATGAACTGGACAGCAGTAGTTATATAGGATGAACTAGAATACAGTATATATATTTGAATTGGACAGCAGGATGAACCATGACTAGAATACAGTATATACATTTGAAGTGGACAACAGTAGTTATATAGGATGAACTAGAATACAGGTGTTCTACTCTGCTAGCCAGCACCTCTCCTAAACAGGTGTTCTACTCTGCTAGCCAGCACCTCTCCTAAACAGGTGTTCTACTCTGCTAGCCAGCACCTCTCCTAAACAGGTGTTCTACTCTGCTAGCCAGCACCTCTCCTACATAGATGTTCTACTCTGCTAGCCAGCACCTCTCCTAAACAGGTGTTCTACTCTGACTAGCCAGCACCTACTCCTAAACAGGTGTTCTACTCTGCTAGCCAGCACCTCTCCTAAATAGGTGTTCTACTCTGCTAGCCAGCACCTATCCTAAACAGGTGTTCTACTCTGCTAGCCAGCACCTCTCCTACATAGATGTGAGGGAACGGAATACACCGCAACAGTACCTCCAGGCTCTGATCAGGCCCTACACCCAAACAAGGGCACTGCGTTCATCCACCTCTGGCCTGCTCGCCTCCCTACCACTGAGGAAGTACAGTTCCCGCTCAGCCCAGTCAAAACTGTTTGCTGCTCTGGCCCCCAATGGTGGAACAAACTCCCTTCACGACGCCAGGACAGCGGAGTCAATCACCACCTTCCGGAGACACCTGAAACCCCACCTCTTCAAAGAATACCTAGGATAGGATAAAGCAATCCTTCTCACCCCCCTTAGATGCACTATTGTAAAGTGGCTGTTCCACTGATGTCAGAAGGTGAATTCACCAATTTGTAAGTCGCTCTGGATAAGAGCGTCTGCTAAATGACTTAAATGTTAAATGTAAATGTAATGTTCTACTCTGCTAGCCAGCACCTCTCCGAAACAGGTATAGTTACTCCCAGACTAATATGAGACAAATATGAGTCACCTCACAGACACACGTTAGTTAGCTACCTAAAACACAGGTATAGTTACTCAAAGTCATTTGAGTCATCAAGCCAAAGTCATTCCTTTACTCTTTGTCATCATCGTCAAAACATCTCTCCAGTTTTGCTCCTAATGAGAGGCACTGAGTCTAGCTAGGCTAATTAGCTATCCAGTTGTAACATTAGACTACAGTACATTTTTGGTATAGCAAACACAACTAGCTGTCTAGCTATAATGTTAGACTACATTACATTTTTGGTATAGCAAACACAACTAGCTATCTAGCTAAAATGTTAGACTACAGTACATTTTTGGTATAGCAAACACAACTAGCTATCTAGCTATAATGTTAGACTACAGTACATTTTTGGTATAGCAAACATTACTAGCTATCTAGCTATAATGTTAGACTACAGTACATTTTTGGTATAGCAAACACAACTAGCTATCTAGCTATGATGTTAGACTACAGTACATTTTTGGTATAGCAAACACAACTAGCTATCTAGCTATAATGTTAGACTACAGTACATTGTTGGTATAGCAAACACAACTAGCTATCTAGCTGTAATGTTAGACTACAGTACATTGTTGGTATAGCAAACACAACTAGCTATCTAGCTATAATGTTAGACTACATTACATTTTTGGTATAGCAAACACAACTAGCTATCTAGCTATAATGTTAGACTACAGTACATTTTTGGTATAGCAAACATTACTAGCTATCTAGCTATAATGTCAGACTACAGTACATTTTTGGTATAGCAAACACAACTAGCTATCTAGCTGTAATGTTAGACTACAGTACATTGTTGGTATAGCAAACACAACTAGCTATCTAGCTGTAATGTTAGACTACAGTACATTGTTGGTATAGCAAACACAACTAGCTATCTAGCTGTAATGTTAGACTACAGTACATTGTTGGTATAGCAAACACAACTAGCTATCTAGCTATAATGTCAGACTACAGTACATTGTTGGTATAGCAAACACAACTAGCTATCTAGCTGTAATGTTAGACTACAGTACATTGTTGGTATAGCAAACACAACTAGCTATCTAGCTGTAATGTTAGACTACAGTACATTGTTGGTATAGCAAACACAACTAGCTATCTAGCTGTAATGTTAGACTACAGTACATTGTTGGTATAGCAAACACAACTAGCTATCCAGCTGTAATGTTAGACTACAGTACATTTTTGGTATAGCAAACATTACTAGCTATCTAGCTATAATGTTAGACTACAGTACATTTTTGGTATAGCAAACACAACTAGCTATCTAGCTATGATGTTAGACTACAGTACATTTTTGGTATAGCAAACACAACTAGCTATCTAGCTATAATGTTAGACTACAGTACATTGTTGGTATAGCAAACACAACTAGCTATCTAGCTGTAATGTTAGACTACAGTACATTGTTGGTATAGCAAACACAACTAGCTATCTAGCTGTAATGTTAGACTACAGTACATTGTTGGTATAGCAAACACAACTAGCTATCCAGCTGTAATGTTAGACTACAGTACATTGTTGGTATAGCAAACACAACTAGCAAGCTAGCTTTTTAGTAAAGTAGCAGACACTCTTATCAAATCAAATAATTTAGCGGCGCTCTTATCCAGTGCGACTTATGTGAGTGCATAGATTTTCTTACTGAAACACCTCATCACTAATCATTATGTCTGAAACACCTCATCACTCATCATTATGTCTAAAACACCTCATCACTAATCATTATGTCTAAAACACCTCATCACTCATCATTATGTCTAAAACACCTCATCACTCATCATTATGTCTGAAACACCTCATCACTCATCATTATGTCTGAAACACCTCATCACTCATCATTATGTCTGAAACACCTCATCACTCATCATTATGTCTGAAACACCTCTCATCACTCATCATTATGTCTAAAACACCTCATAACTAATCATTATGTCTGAAACACCTCATCACTCATCATTATGTCTAAAACACCTCATCACTAATCATTATGCCTGAAACACCTCATCACTAATCATTATGTCTGAAACACCTCATCACTAATCATTATGTCTGAAACACCTCATCACTAATCATTATGTCTGAAACACCTCTAATCACTCATCATTATGTCTGAAACACCTCATCACTCATCATTATGTCTGAAACACCTCATCACTCATCATTATGTCTGAAACACCTCATCACTAATCATTATGTCTGAAACACCCTCTCATCACTAATCATTATGTCTAAAACACCTCATCACTAATCATTATGTCTGAATCACCTCATCACTCATCATTATGTCTGAAACACCTCATCACTCATCATTATGTCTGAAACACCTCATCACTCATCATTATGTCTGAAACACCCTCTCATCACTCATCATTATGTCTGAAACACCCTCTCATCACTCATCATTATGTCTAAAACACCCTCTCATCACTCATCATTATGTCTGAAACACCTCATCACTCATCATTATGTCTGAAACATCTCATCACTAATCATTATGTCTGAAACACATCATCACTCATCATTATGTCTAAAACACCTCATCACTAATCATTATGTCTGAAACACCTCATCACTCATCATTATGTCTAAAACACCTCATCACTAATCATTATGTCTGAAACACCTCATCACTAATCATTGTCTGAAACACCCTCTCATCACTAATCATTATGCCTGAAACACCTCATCACTCATCATTATGTCTAAAACACCTCATCACTAATCATTATGTCTAAAACACCTCTCATCACTCATCATTATGTCTAAAACACCCTCTCATCACTCATCATTATGCCTGAAACACCTCATCACTCATCATTATGTCTGAAACACCTTATCACTAATCATTATGTCTAAAACACCTCATCACTAATCATTATGTCTAAAACACCTCATCACTAATCATTATGCCTGAAACACCTCATCACTAATCATTATGTCTGAAACACCCTCTCATCACTCATCATTATGTCTGAAACACCTCATCACTAATCATTATGTCTGAAACACCCTCTCATCACTCATCATTATGTCTAAAACACCCTCTCATCACTCATCATTATGCCTGAAACACCTCATCACTCATCATTATGTCTGAAACACCTCATCACTAATCATTATGTCTAAAACACCTCATCACTAATCATTATGTCTAAAACACCTCATCACTAATCATTATGCCTGAAACACCTCATCACTAATCATTATGTCTGAAACACCCTCTCATCACTCATCATTATGTCTGAAACACCTCATCACTAATCATTATGTCTGAAACACCCTCTCATCACTCATCATTATGTCTGAAACACCTCATCACTCATCATTATGTCTAAAACACCTCATCACTCATCATTATGTAGGGAGACTGTAAAAACACTCCACATAGTGTTTAGCGGTGAAGTTTCCCTTTAAGAGGCTCGGTCTTGGACACATGTTGGGCCACAACAGAGATGGACTATAAATGTTGCAACAGGCTTTGACCACTGACTGCAGTAGGCTCCATCAGCAGACCCACAGCCGTTACAGGGAATTTTAATTTGTAAATTTTTTTTATCTTTATTTAACCAGGCAAGTCAGTTAAGAACAAATTTTTATTTTCAATGACGGCCTGGAAACAGTGGGTTAACTGCCTGTTCAAGGGCAGAACGACAGATTTGTACCTTGTCAGCTCGGGGGTTTGAACTCACAACCTTCCGGTTACTAGTCCAACGCTCTAACCACTAGGCTACCCTGCCGCTTTGACCACTGACCGCAGTAGGCTCCATCAGCAGACCCACAGCCGTTACAGGGAATCAGTCAGCCTGACTGGTCTAGTCTGGACAGAGAATGAGGCTGAGTAGTGAACTACTTTTGACCAAGGCTCTGTTCATAAGTAGTGCACTATAAAGGGACTACTGTTCCATTTGGGGCGCGGCCTGAGACTGAGAGGGCCTTCAGGAGCCAGAACAGGAACACTATGGCTCTACACAATGATAATTAGGAGATCAGGGCCCATATTCAAGAAGCGTCTCAGACTGCTGATCTAGGATCAGATTCTTCTCTGTCCTTATAATCCCATTCATTTTCATCTAAATGACAAACCTGGTCCTAGATCAGCACTCCATTCATTATCATCTAAATGACAAAACTGGTCCTAGATCAGCACTCCCTTTGTGAGGAACACTGACACAGTACCAGTTTAGGAATGCACAGCTCTGACAACACCAATTCCTACCTAGTTCCTATATACCTTCCTGAGTTCCTATATACCTAGCTGAGTTCCTATATACCTACCTGATAGTTCCTATATACCTACCTGAGTTCCTATATACCTAGCTGAGTTCCTATATACCTACCTGATAGTTCCTATATACCTACCTGAGTTCCTATATACCTACCTGAGTTCCTATATACCTACCTGATAGTTCCTATATACCTACCTGACAGTTCCTATATACCTACCTGATAGTTCCTATATACCTACCTGAGTTCCTATATACCTACCTGAGTTCCTATATACCTACCTGAGTTCCTATATACCTACCTGAGTTCCTATATACCTACCTGATAGTTCCTATATACCTACCTGATAGTTCCTATATACCTACCTGATAGTTCCTATATACCTACCTGAGTTCCAATATACCTACCTGATAGTTCCTATATACCTACCTGATAGCTCCTATATACCTACCTGAGTTCCTATACACCTACCTGATAGTTCCTATACCTACCTGATAGTTCCTATATACCTACCTGAGTTCCAATATACCTACCTGAGTTCCTATATACCTACCTGAGTTCCAATATACCTACCTGATAGTTCCTATATACCTACCTGATAGCTCCTATATACCTACCTGAGTTCCTATATACCTACCTGATAGTTCCTATATACCTACCTGATAGTTCCTATATACCTACCTATATACCTACCTGATCGTTCCTATATACCTACCTGATAGCTCCTATATATATACCTGAGTTCCTATATACCTACCTGATAGTTCCTATATACCTACCTGATCGTTCCTATTCCTACCTGATAGTTCCTATATACCTACCTGATCGTTCCTATTCCTACCTGATAGTTCCTATATACCTACCTGAGTTCCTATATACCTACCTGATAGTTCCTATATACCTACCTGATCGTTCCTATTCCTACCTGATAGTTCCTATATACCTACCTGATAGTTCCTATATACCTACCTGATCGTTCCTATTCCTACCTGATAGTTCCTATATACCTACCTGATCGTTCCTATTCCTACCTGAGTTCCTATATACCTACCTGATCGTTCCTATTCCTACCTGATAGCTCCTATTCCTACCTGGCACTGACACATGTACTGTTGCCTATATTCAGACCGCTTCTCAGAGTGCCAGTGCTGATCTAGGAACAGTTTTGATAATGAATATGAATATGAATATGAGGAAAGGGGGTACCTGATCCTAGATCAGCACTGCCACTGAGACGCTTTATGAATATGACCCCGATACCTACCTGGCATGGGAACAGGCACTGTTGAAATACCCAGCTCAGTGCTCCAAACCAGAGAGAAACAAAGAAAATATTAATATGAGAAGAAAGAAGAGGCCCAAACACTCCAAATCATCAGCTATCAAACCCCGTTAATACCCAGATACCCTGCCAACAAATCATCAGCTATCAAACCCTGTTAATACCCAGATACCCTGTCAACAAATCATCAGCTATCAAACCCCGTTAATACCCAGATACCCTGTCAACAAATCATCAGCTATCAAACCCCATTAATACCCAGATACCCTGTCAACAAATCATCAGCTATCAAACCCCGTTAATACCCAGATACCCTGTCAACAAATCATCAGCTATCAAACCCTGTTAATACCCAGATACCCTGCCAACAAATCATCAGCTATCAAACCCCATTAATACCCAGATACCCTGTCAACAAATCATCAGCTATCAAACCCCATTAATACCCAGATACCCTGTCAACAAATCATCAACTATCAAACCAGATACCCTGTCAACAAATCATCAGCTATCAAACCCCGTTAATACCCAGATACCCTGTCAACAAATCATCAGCTATCAAACCCCGTTAATACCCAGATACCCTGCCAACAAATCATCAGCTATCAAACCCCGTTAATACCCAGATACCCTGCCAACAAATCATCAGCTATCAAACCCCGTTAATACCCAGATACCCTGTCAACTAATCAGCAGCTATCAAACCCCGTTAATACCCAGATACCCTGTCAACAAATCATCAGCTATCAAACCCCATTAATACCCAGATACCCTGTCAACAAATCATCAGCTATCAAACCCCATTAATACCCAGATACCCTGCCAACAAATCATCAGCTATCAAACCCCATTAATACCCAGATACCCTGTCAACAAATCATCAGCTATCAAACCCCATTAATACCCAGATACCCTGCCAACAAATCATCAGCTATCAAACCCGTTAATACCCAGATACCCTGTCAACAAATCATCAGCTATCAAACCCGTTAATACCCAGATACCCTGTCAACTAATCATCAGCTATCAAACCCGTTAATACCCAGATACCCTGTCAACAAATCATCAGCTATCAAACCCCATTAATACCCAGATACCCTGTCAACAAATCATCAGCTATCAAACCCCATTAATACCCAGATACCCTGCCAACAAATCATCAGCTATCAAACCCCATTAATACCCAGATACCCTGCCAACAAATCATCAGCTATCAAACCCCATTAATACCCAGATACCCTGTCAACAAATCATCAGCTATCAAACCCCATTAATACCCAGATACCCTGTCAACTAATCATCAGCTATCAAACCCCGTTAATACCCAGATACCCTGCTAACAAATCATCAGCTATCAAACCCCGTTAATACCCAGATACCCTGTCAACTAATCATCAGCTATCAAACCCCGTTAATACCCAGATACCCTGTCAACAAATCATCAGCTATCAAACCCCGTTAATACCCAGATACCCTGTCAACAAATCATCAGCTATCAAACCCCATTAATACCCAGATACCCTGCCAACAAATCATCAGCTATCAAACCCCATTAATACCCAGATACCCTGTCAACAAATCATCAGCTATCAAACCCCATTAATACCCAGATACCCTGCCAACAAATCATCAGCTATCAAACCCCGTTAATACCCAGATACCCTGTCAACAAATCTTCAGCTATCAAACCCCATTAATACCCAGATACCCTGCCAACAAATCATCAGCTATCAAACCCCGTTAATACCCAGATACCCTT
The DNA here is from genome assembly GCF_036934945.1 of Oncorhynchus masou masou. NCBI lineage: Eukaryota > Metazoa > Chordata > Actinopteri > Salmoniformes > Salmonidae > Oncorhynchus > Oncorhynchus masou. Next base: position 54,420,175 of record NC_088221.1, on the reverse strand, counting down.
GCCAACAAATCATCAGCTATCAAACCCCATTAATACCCAGATACCCTGTCAACAAATCATCAGCTATCAAACCCCATTAATACCCAGATACCCTGTCAACAAATCATCAGCTATCAAACCCGTTAATACCCAGATACCCTGTCAACAAATCATCAGCTATCAAACCCCATTAATACCCAGATACCCTGTCAACAAATCATCAGCTATCAAACCCGTTAATACCCAGATACCCTGTCAACAAATCATCAGCTATCAAACCCTGTTAATACCCAGATACCCTGTCAACAAATCATCAGCTATCAAACCCCGTTAATACCCAGATACCCTGTCAACAAATCATCAGCTATCAAACCCGTTAATACCCAGATACCCTGTCAAAAATCTTCACATCACAGTCTACTTCACAGACTCCGGATGTGAAACATTTTACGAGCAGTGAACACTTAGTCCAGGACTTTTTGGGTGGTTCCTTCATATTTACCTCTGATGGCATCTGGTCATGTTGATACTTGTATTCTGCTAAATTCAAGACAACAGTTTAGTGAGTTTGAGAAACACACAGCGGAGTCTTCAGAGTCACACATTCATGGAGCACAGGTCAACTCAGGTATGCAAAGTAAAAAAGGAAATTCTCTCTGAGTCTCTGCCTCCATTTATTATGATAGAAAAGCGGTTTATCTGGCAACCTGGTGTTTTGATACAGCCAACAACATCCCCACCGCAGAGAGCACACAGTTCAGCACAGGTTATTTCAGCCAATATTCGCTACAAATCACAAGCAATGAGTATGAAAACTTCAATAAGCAGACCGTTATTATGGTGTTGGAGCATCCAGAGTCTGATAGTGGATCCGTACAGACTACTCCATTATGGTGTTGGAGCATCAGAGTCTGATAGTGGATCCGTACAGACTACTCCATTATGGTGTTGGAGCATCAGAGTCTGATAGTGGATCCGTACAGACTACTCCATTATGGTGTTGGAGCATCAGAGTCTGATAGTGGATCCGTATACAGGCTACTCCATTATGGTGTTGGAGCATCAGAGTCTGATAGTGGATCCATACAGACTACTCCATTATGGTGTTGGAGCATCAGAGTCTGATAGTGGATCCGTACAGACTACTCCATTATGGTGTTGGAGCATCAGAGTCTGATAGTGGATCCGTACAGACTACTCCATTATGGTGTTGGAGCATCAGAGTCTGATAGTGGATCCGTACAGACTACTCCATTATGGTGTTGGAGCATCAGAGTCTGATAGTGGATTTCCACTTCACAATAACAGCACTTACAGTTGACCGGGGCAGCTCTAGCAGGGCAGCAATCTTACAAACTGACTTGTTGCCAAGGTGGCATCCTATGACAGTGCCACGTTAAAAGTCATTGAGCTCTTCAGTAAGGCCATTCTACTGTTAATGTTTGTCTGTGGAGATTGCATGGTTATGTGCTTGATTTTATACACCTGTCAGCAACGGGTGTAGCTGAAATGGACGAATCCACTAATTTGAAGGTGTGTCCACATACTTTTGGCTATATAGTGTACTAAACTACTAATAATTGAAATGAAAATGATAACAAACGCATCATCATCAGTTCATTAGATTTACGCTGCTGTTACATTGTTCCAATAAGGGCGTGGTTCATGGGCGAGTCTACCGCTTCAAGCTCCGCCTTCGGTGATATACCGGGCTCATTCATACCGGACTCATTCATACCGGACACACGACACGAGTCAAACAGACGGACGCGGTGTCTATTTGTGTTGAGGTGTTTTAAATCCCGTTGACAACTGATTTCTGACTGGGACGCTAATAGGAATTCCCTGGTTTACTCGGTGTGTTAGGAGAAGAAAGAGAGCGAAGGAAACGTCTCTCATCTTGACCTCTGCTCGCGATTGGAAACGTCTCATCTTGACCTCTGCTCGCGAATGGAAAGCATCAGGAAATACATATTCGTCCTCCGCTCCACTGTGGGACCTGGAATCTAAGATCAGAAGAGTTTCTTGGAGGATCATTTATTGTAAATGGATTCCTTCTTTGTAGAGGTAAGTCAAAGTCTCTACATGTTGTATTTTTTTGGGAAGTTGTTGCGGCTCCAAAACATTGTTTCATTCTAAAGTGATTGTAGGAGACGGGACGGTCTTTTGTTACATCTTTACGAGCAGTGAACACTTATGTCCAGCAGTTTTTGGGTGGTATAATTAATGACTTTTTTTTGCGGTCCCTTTCGCCTGCGAAGAGAAATGATCACTGGTTATTTCTCAAGGAGTAGATGCAGTTGAGCAACACATGTTTCCAGTAGTTTGTGTATAACAGGCTGTGGCTGTCTTCAGTCAGTCACCAGCATGCTGCTCTGGGACCAGTAACGAGTCAATGTGCAGGGGTACAAGGTAGATGAGGTACACAGGACAGCTCGACCACTAATCAAACCTCATTTCTTATATGCGCAGAATCAGACCGGTGTAGACTTTTACCGAGAAATGACTTACTTACGAGCCCTTTTCCAACAATGCAGTGTTAAAAAGTATGGAAATGTAACGAACAAAAATGTCAAATAGTCACACAATAAATAACAACAGCGAGGCTATATCTAATATGAGTACCCGCAACGAGTCAATGTGCAGGGGTACAAGGTAGATGAGGTACACAGGACGCAGCTGGACTGTCTGTCGATCGGGATGACAAGTTCACAGACACATAGTACACTCTTCTTCTGACTCGTCACACCGCTGCTGCCCCTGTTTAATATTTATCCTGCTGCCGAGTCACTATCTCTACCATATGTACACATCTACCTCAATTACCTGGTATCCCTGCACATCGACTCAGTACTGGTGCCCTGTGTATATAGCCTGGTACCCCGTGTATATAGCCTGGCGCCCCGTGTATATAGCCTAGCACCCCGTGTATAAAGCCTGGCACCCCGTGTATATAGCCAATATATTGTTACTGAACATCGATCCATGCCTAGTTACCATAGTTACCTGTGACTCAAAGGACTACAGGCATGTCGATAGACGTGTGATAACCCTAGTCCTATTAAACAACCAGATTTAATTTATCTGGAATCCAACAAGTCAAGGGAGTTAAAGAACAGCATTGCACGTAAACTCCCTCACTGTGACTCCATGGAATGCAGAGATGACTAAAAGAGCAGGCCTCATTGGCTACTGTCCCATTTTGCTATTACATGTCCTCTTAAAGGAACGTAGATGTAACAGAGACAAATTAGTTTCGTTATGCTCTTTTGGACCCTGATATGCAGCTGTGTGGCCTGAGGAACGTACTGCTGTAAGGCTGGGGTATCCTCTAAGCTGTGTGGCCTGGGGAACGTACTGCTGTAAGGATGGGTTATCCTCTAAGCTGTGTGGCCTGGGGAACATACTGCTGTAAGGATGGGTTATCCTCTAAGCTGTGTGGCCTGGGGAACATACTGCTGTAAGGATGGGTTATCCTCTAAGCTGTGTGGCCTGGGGAACATACTGCTGTAAGGATGGGTTATCCTCTAAGCTGTGTGGCCTGGGGAACATACTGCTGTAAGGATGGGTTATCCTCTAAGCTGTGTGGCCTGAGGAACATACTGCTGTAAGGATGGGTTATCCTCTAAGCTGTGTGGCCTGGGGAACATACTGCTGTAAGGATGGGTTATCCTCTAAGCTGTGTGGCCTGGGGAACATACTGCTATAAGGATGGGTTATCCTCTAAGCTGTGTGGCCTGAGGAACATACTGCTGTAAGGCTGGGTTATCCTCTAAGCTGTGTGGCCTGAGGAACATACTGCTGTAAGGATGGGTTATCCTCTAAGCTGTGTGGCCTGAGGAACATACTGCTGTAAGGCTGGGTTATCCTCTAAGCTGTGTGGCCTGAGGAACATACTGCTGTAAGGATGGGTTATCCTCTAAGCTGTGTGGCCTGGGGAACGTACTGCTGTAAGGATGGGTTATCCTCTAAGCTGTGTGGCCTGGGGAACATACTGCTGTAAGGCTGGGTTATCCTCTAAGCTGTGTGGCCTGGGGAACGTACTGCTGTAAGGCTGGGGTATCCTCTAAGCTGTGTGGCCTGGGGAACATACTGCTGTAAGGCTGGGGTATCCTCTAAGCTGTGTGGCCTGAGGAACATACTGCTGTAAGGATGGGTTATCCTCTAAGCTGTGTGGCCTGAGGAACATACTGCTGTAAGGATGGGTTATCCTCTAAGCTGTGTGGCCTGGGGAACATACTGCTGTAAGGATGGGTTATCCTCTAAGCTGTGTGGCCTGGGGAACATACTGCTGTAAGGATGGGTTATCCTCTAAGCTGTGTGGCCTGGGGAACATACTGCTGTAAGGATGGGTTATCCTCTAAGCTGTGTGGCCTGGGGAACATACTGCTGTAAGGATGGGTTATCCTCTAAGCTGTGTGGCCTGAGGAACATACTGCTGTAAGGATGGGTTATCCTCTAAGCTGTGTGGCCTGGGGAACATACTGCTGTAAGGATGGGTTATCCTCTAAGCTGTGTGGCCTGGGGAACATACTGCTGTAAGGATGGGTTATCCTCTAAGCTGTGTGGCCTGGGGAACGTACTGCTATAAGGATGGGTTATCCTCTAAGCTGTGTGGCCTGAGGAACATACTGCTGTAAGGCTGGGTTATACTCTAAGCTGTGTGGCCTGAGGAACATACTGCTGTAAGGATGGGTTATCCTCTAAGCTGTGTGGCCTGAGGAACATACTGCTGTAAGGCTGGGTTATCCTCTAAGCTGTGTGGCCTGAGGAACATACTGCTGTAAGGCTGGGTTATCCTCTAAGCTGTGTGGCCTGGGGAACGTACTGCTGTAAGGATGGGTTATCCTCTAAGCTGTGTGGCCTGAGGAACATACTGCTGTAAGGCTGGGTTATCCTCTAAGCTGTGTGGCCTGAGGAACATACTGCTGTAAGGCTGGGTTATCCTCTAAGCTGTGTGGCCTGAGGAACATACTGCTGTAAGGATGGGTTATCCTCTAAGCTGTGTGGCCTGAGGAACATACTGCTGTAAGGATGGGTTATCCTCTAAGCTGTGTGGCCTGAGGAACATACTGCTGTAAGGCTGGGTTATCCTCTAAGCTGTGTGGCCTGAGGAACATACTGCTGTAAGGATGGGTTATCCTCTAAGCTGTGTGGCCTGGGGAACATACTGCTGTAAGGATGGGTTATCCTCTAAGCTGTGTGGCCTGGGGAACATACTGCTGTAAGGATGGGTTATCCTCTAAGCTGTGTGGCCTGGGGAACGTACTGCTGTAAGGCTGGGTTATCCTCTAAGCTGTGTGGCCTGGGGAACAGGCTACCTGCCACCCTACTGTCTGCTCTAACCGCTAGGCTACCTGCCACCCTACTGTCTGCTCTAACCGCTAAGATACCTGCCACCCTACTGTCTGCTCTAACCACTAGGATACCTGCCACCCTACTGTCTGCTCTAACCGCTAGGATACCTGCCACCCTACTGTCTGCTCTAACCGCTAGGCTACCTGCCACCCTACTGTCTGCTCTAACAGCCAGGCTACCTGCCACCCTACTGTCTGCTCTAAACGCTAGGCTACCCTACTGTCTGCTCTAACCGCTAAGCAGGCTACCTGCCACCCTACTGTCTGCTCTAACCGCTAGGCTACCTGCCACCCTACTGTCTGCTCTAACAGCCAGGCTACCTGCCACCCTACTGTCTGCTCTAAACGCTAGGCTACCCTACTGTCTGCTCTAACTGCTAAGCAGGCTACCTGCCACCCTACTGTCTGCTCTAACAGCTAGGCTACCTGCCACCCTACTGTCTGCTCTAACAGCTAAGCAGGCTACCTGCCACCCTACTGTCTGCTCTAACCGCTAGGCTACCCTACTGTCTGCTCTAACCGCTAATCAGGCTACCTGCCACACTACTGTCTGCTCTAACAGCTAAGCAGGCTACCTGCCACCCTACTGTCTGCTCTAACAGCCAGGCTACCTGCCACCCTACTGTCTGCTCTAACAGCCAGGCTACCTGCCACCCTACTGTCTGCTCTAACAGCCAGGCTACCTGCCACCCTACTGTCTGCTCTAACAGCTAAGCAGGCTACCTGCCACCCTACTGTCTGCTCTAACAACTAAGCAGGCTACCTGCCACCCTACTGTCTGCTCTAACAGCTAAGTCAGGCTACCTGCCACCCTACTGTCTGCTCTAACAGCTAGGCTACCTGCCACCCTACTGTCTGCTCTAACAGCGAAGCAGGCTACCTGCCACCCTACTGTCTGCTCTAACCGCTAGGCTACCTGCCACCCTACTGTCTGCTCTAACCGCTAGGGCTACCTGCCACCCTACTGTCTGCTCTAACCGCCCCCCTACTGCTGGCTACCTGCCACCCTACTGTCTGCTCTAACAGCTAGGCTACCTGCCACCCTACTGTCTGCTCTAACAGCTAGGCTACCTGCCACCCTACTGTCTGCTCTAACAGCTAGGCTACCTGCCACCCTACTGTCTGCTCTAACCGCTAGGCTACCTGCCACCCTACTGTCTGCTCTAACCGCTAGGCTACCTGCCACCCTACTGTCTGCTCTAACAGCTAGGCTACCTGCCACCCTACTGTCTGCTCTAACAGCTAGGCTGCCTGCCACCCTACTGCCGGCTGTGCTGGAGCATGCTGTGAGTGTGTGTAGGCTACTTAAGGTGAACAGGGGACTCTCGCTCTGGGCTGTAGTCTCTCGCTCTGGGCTGTAGTCTCTCGCTCTGGGCTGTAGTCTCTCGCTCTGGGCTGTAGTCTCTCGCTCTGGGCTGTAGTCTCTCGCTCTGGGCTGTAGTCTCTCGCTCTGGGCTGTAGTCTCCCGCTCTGGGCTGTAGTCTCTCACCCTGGGCTGTTTCTTTTTTTTACATATACATTTTTTTTTTTTTCGCTCTTTATTTAACTAGGCAATTCAGTTAAGAACTTATTTACAAAGACGACCTATAAAAAAGGCAAAAGTCCTCCTACGGGGGCTCGGTTTAGGACAAAACACACATGACGAGACGCCCCCAACGCCACGCTGGGAGAGACGCCCCCAACGCCACGCTGGGAGAGACGCCCCCAACGCCACGCTGGGAGAGACGCCCCCAACGCCACGCTGGGAGAGACGCCCCCAACGCCACGCTGGGAGAGACGCCCCATAAAGAGTCATCTAAGATGGTCATCTGAATCAGGTTTAGTTTGGTGAAAGAGGAGCGATTACGATAGAGGAAACCAAGTCTAGATTTAACCTTAGCCTGCAGCTTTGATATGTGTGATATAAACCCTCAGAGGTAGTAATCACACTTCCTGTAAGGAGAGGGACATTCTTCTCACCAAACCACATGACCTTTGTTTTGGAGGTGTTCAGAACAAGGTTAATGGCAGAGAAAGCTTGTTGGACACTAAGAAAGCAGTGTTGTAGAGTTTAACACCTACTCCAGGGAGGGGCCAGCTGAGTATAAGACTGTCTTCTGTGCCGTAGTCTCCTTCCTCTCTGCATGCATCTATCCTCACAACTGACTACCCCACCAGCCCCCCCCCCCCCCACACACACACACACCACCCACCAGCCCGTGGCTGACCAAACACCAGCAGTCATAACCTGACTATTCTATGAGTACCCCACCAGCCCCCCACACACCACCCACCAGCCTGTGGCTGACCAAACACCAGCAGTCATAACCTGACTATTCTATGAGTACCCCACCAGCCCCCCACACACACCACCCACCAGCCCGTGGCTGACCAAACACCAGCAGTCATAACCTGACTATTCTATGAGTACCCCACCAGCCCCCCACACACACCACCCACCAGCCCGTGGCTGACCAAACACCAGCAGTCATAACCTGACTATTCTATGATGACCCCCACCCTGTGGCTGACCCATAACCTGACTATTCTACACCACCACCCACCAGCCTGTGGCTGACCAAACACCAGCAGTCATAACCTGACTATTCTATGAGTACCCCACCAGCCCCCACCAGCAGTCATAACACTATTCTATGAGTACCCACCAGCCCACACACACCACCCACCAGCCCGTGGCTGACCAAACACCAGCAGTCATAACCTGACTATTCTATGAGTACCCCACCAGCCCCCCCACACACACCACCCACCAGCCTGTGGCTGACCAAACACCAGCAGTCATAACCTGACTATTCCATTCAGCTTCAGTTTGACACTGAAGAGGAAGAAATGAAACCATCCTGATATCTTCACTGTGTTTCCATCTGATTGGTGGTGTGTGTGGGGGGGCTGGTGGGGTACTCATAGATTGTTCTGTTGTGGGGCTGAGACCGTGTCTTTGTGCCTCTCAGACAACTCTGTCACAGCCAGCAGGAGAAATCAACCATTTTACACCTTGGTTATTGAGCTGAGGGTGACGATGAGGATGAATCCCAGAAATGTATTTGTAAATGTAATTTATTCTCTCTATGGGACGGCTGGTATTCATGGGTAAAAGTACACTGGCTCACACCCCCTCCTCTACAGGAAGAGGGTTCCTTCCGTCGCTCTCAACAGTTTTCCCCTTCAGACGTTCCCATCTTGGGATTCCCAGATTCCCAACCCTGAACCTTAGATTCCAGGTCATAGCCATCGCTCTCCCCTCTGCTCACCCCCATCCCACAGGCCTGAGGTGGCAAGGCATTAGGTTTCACACCCTCAACCCCTCTACATTCTCTCCTCTCATCATAAAACAACTCCTGCAGACATAGCTGCCAGTCCTCTGACTCTGTCTTAGAAGTAGGAACCATGTGCTGGTATGTTGGGTCAGACTCCGCATTCTCTGGTTACTGAGTCACTGAGTGGTAACATTTCTTCTCCCTCGATTGTAACTCTGTCACTTCCTCCCGCATAGCTGAGATGTATTGGCTATAGAGGACATCCTGAAGTCATCGCCTGTTCCTCTGCAGCCAGACTGCTCTGTTCAGAGAGAAAGGCAAAACAATAAAATGAGGTTGCAGGTTCCTGCTGTAGACATGTCATTGGTTCCTGCCCTGACAGTCAGTGCCATTGGCCACACCTACTCTGTTGTTGTCAAGGGTGACCGGATGGCACTTTAAATGTATTCTTGTCTATTTATGTGAGACATTTAGTAAATCAAATCAACGTTTATTGGTCCTGTGAACAGGATACAGGGTGTAAACGGTACAGTGAAATTCTTACTTGAAGGCTCTCCTCAACAGTGCTAGACACATTTATTTAAAAATCCCACAATAAGTAATAAATAAAAGTAGTACCAAAAAAATAGTAATGTTTGAAAATGTAGCATTGGCTCTACACCGGCACTCTTTCCTCTGGTCTAAAAACATATCCCAATGCCCCAGGGCAGTGATTGGGGACATTGCCCTGTGTAGGGTGCCGTCTTTCGGATGGGATGTTAAACGGGTGTCCTGACTCTGAGGTCATTAAAGATCCCATGGCACTTATGGTAAGAGTAGGGGTGTTAACCCCTGTGTCCTGGCTAAATTCCCAATGTGGCCCTCAAACCATCACGGTCACCTAATAATCCCCAGTTTACAATTGGCTCATTCATCCCCCTCCTCTCCCCTGTAACTATTCCCCAGGTCGTTGCTGCAAATGAGAACGTGTTCTCAGTCAATTTACCTAATAAAAATAACGGATAAATAAAAAATAAACGTTTCTGGCTCCTAAGCATCTTTGCAGTTTGTATATATATTTTTTGTTTGTTATTTCTTACACTATTAGCCCAGAAGTATTGAAGATGGCGCCGAAGAACAAGGCTGACGTTTTATATTATCCAATTGTTCTATTTTGTAAAAAAAAAGAAGCTTTTTTGTGTAACTTATTTTTGAACTTATTGTGTATATAATGTTGGTGTTGCCATCTCTTATGACCGAAAATGACTTCTGGACATCAGAAAAGCGATTACTCAGACTGGAAGAAACTTTTTCCTTTTAACGAGTCCGAATAGAAGGATATCTTGCTTCACTGGAACCCAGGCCTTTTGCGTGAAGAAAAGACGCCGGGAAAAAGGCCGCAGCTCCCTTCTGAGAATCCGGAGACGAGCGCTTAAACTCACATTGCACATTAGCAATAACAATGGAAGGCAAACATTGGAAAATAAAATTGATGACCTATGATTTAAGATTATCCTACCAAAGGACATTAAACTGTAACATCTTATGTTTCACCGAGATATAGCTGAATGAAAATACAGACGATATAGAGCTGGAGGGATTTTACCTGCACCGGCAGAACAGGGACGCTACCTCTGGTAAGATGAGGGATGGGGTTGTCTTTTTGTCAAAAACAGCTGGTGCGCAATGTCTTATATTAAAGAATTCTCGAGGTATTGCTCGCCTGAGGTAGAGTACTGTATGACAAGCTGTAGACCACACTATCTACCAAGAGTCTGTATTATTCGTAGCCATCTATTTACCACAAAGTGAAGCACTAAGACCACTCTCAACCAACTCTATAAGGTCATAAGCAAAGAAGAAAATGCTCACCCAGAAGCGGTGCTCCTAGTGGACGGGGACTTTAACCTCTAGCGTCGAGCAATCCCGTATCCGGGAGCGTAATCATAGCCTCAAACTCATTAGCATAACGCAACGTTAACTATTCATGAAAATTGCAAATTAAATGAAATAAATATATTGGCTCACAAGCTTAGCCTTTTGTTAACAACACTGTCATCTCAGATTTTCAAAATATGCTTTTCAACCACAGCTACACAAGCATTTGTGTAAGAGTATTGATAGCTAGCATAGCATTAAGCCTAGCATTCAGCAGGCAACATTTTCACAAAAACAAGAAAAGCATTCAAATAAAATCATTTACCTTTGAAGAACTTTGGATGTTTTCAATGAGGAGACTCTCAGTTAGATAGCAAATGTTCAGTTTTCCCCAAAAAGATTATTTGTGGAAAAGTGGACGCAGCTGGTGCATGCTCCGCAATAATTTCGACGGAGGACCCCAAGCGGACACCTGGTAAATGTAGTCTCTTATGGTCAATCTTCCAATGATATGCCTACAAATATGACACAATGCTGCCTACACCTTGGGGAAACGACAAAGTGTAGGCTCATTCCTGGCGCATTCACAGCCATATAAGGAGACATTGGAACACAGCGCATTCAAAATCTGGGGCATTTCCTGTTTGAAATTTCATCTTGGTTTCACCTGTAGCATAAGTTCTGGGGCACTCAGACAATATCTTTGCAGTTTTGGAAACGTCAGTGTTTTATTTCCAAAGCTATCAATTATATGCATAGTTGAGCATCTTTTCGTGACAAAATATCTTGTTTAAAACGGGAACGTTTTTTTATCCCAACATTAAAAGGGCGCCCCCTATATCGAAGAAGTTAATGCAGGCAAACTTAAATCAGTTTTACCATATTTTTTTTTTACCAGCATGTCACGTGCATCTAGACCACCTTTACTCCACACACAGAGATGCAAAGCTCTCCCCCGCCCTCCATTTGGCAAATCTGACCATATCCTCCTGATTACTGCTTTCAAGCAAAAACTAAAGCAGGAAAGTGGCTCTCAATATGGAAGTGGTCAGATGACGCAGATGATGCTACACAACAGAACTGTTATGCTAGTTCAGACTGGAACATGTTCCGGGATTCATCCAATTGCATTGAGGAATACACCACCTCATCAATAAGTGCATTGACGACGTCATCCCCACACTGACTACACGTACATACCCCAACCAGGAGCCAACAGGCAACATGTTTAAAGCAGACCACCATAGTCCCTGTGCCCAAGGATGCAAAGGTAACCTGCCTAAATCATTACCGCTCCGTGGCACTCACATCGGTAGCCATGAAGTGATTTGAAAGGCTTGTCATGACTCACATCAACAGCATCCTCCCGGACACCCTAGACCCACTCCAATTCACATACCGCCCCAACAGATCCACAGATGACGCAATCTCAATCGCACTACACACTGCCCTTTCCCACCTGGACAAAAGGAACACCTATGTGAAAATGCAGTTCATTGACTACAGCTCAGCGTTCAACACCATAGTGGCCACGAAGCTCATCAATAAGCTAAGGACTCTGGGATGAAACGCCTCCCTCTGCAACTGGATCCTGAACTTCCTTATGGGCCGCCCCAGGTGGTAAGGGTAGGTAACAACATGTCTGCCATGCTGATCCCTAACACAGGGGCCCCTCAGAGGTGTGTACTTAGTCCCCTCCTGTATTCCCTGTTCACCCACGACTGCGTGACCAAACACGACTCCAACACCATCATTAATTTTGCTGACGACACAACAGTGGTAGGCCTGATCACCGACATACGATGAGAATGTCTATTGGGAGGAGGTCAGAGACCACAACCTCTGTGAGCAAGACAAAGGAGCTGATCATGGATTACAGGAAAAGGCGGGCTGAGCAGGCCCCCATTCACATCGATGGGGCTGTAGTGGAGCGGGTCGAGAGTCCACATCACCAACGAACTATCATGGTCCGAACATACCAAGACAGTTGTGAAGAGGGCACGACAATCTTTTCCCCCGCAGGTGACATGGGTCCTCAGATCCTCAAGTTTCTACAGCTGCACCATCGAGAGCATCCTGACCGGTTGCATCACCGCCTGGTATGGCAACTGCTCGCCATCTGACCGCAAGGCTTTACAGAGGGCTGTGCGAACAGCCCAATACATCACTGGTGCCAAGCTTCCTGCCATCCAGGAGCTATATAATAGGTGGTGTCAGAGGAAAGCCCATAAAATTGTCTGACTCCAGTCACCCTAGCCATAGACTGGCAACGGGTGTGGTTGATAGGTGATTTGTGACTCAACTACAACCCCCCTGTACAAGGTATTTCATTAAGTTGCCATTCATCAGTCTGTTCTCTGGGCCATATGGTTGATTGATCACAACGACTGTGTTGTCTCCATGTTTCTATACCGTAGCTCCATGTTTCTATAGTAACCTCTTGTAACCATCTAGACAATGGGACAGAGTATTTTCAGGTGGCCCCCCAGCCTCCTCCTCCTCAGTTACTCTGCAGTCCGCTGACCTTGCCTCCTCCCCCTCCCCTCTCGTCTACTCACTGCCTGGTTCTGTCCCCTGGGCCTTGGTGTTGCTACATTTAGCTTGCTGCATGAACACAACAGTGGAATAGGTGGTGCTGCTGCCTGACTGCTTTGTCTCTCTAATGGCCTGCTATCATTACACCAAAAAGCACAAGGGGAAAAAGGACAAGTTAATGTGGAAGCAATGAACAAATGTATTTTTAAGTTTCTCTTCAGTGTTTCTCAATGATCCATAATGACTCATTATGGATGGATTTCAATGTGCTCTTTACTCTGGTGATGTAAATGACAAGACCAGGTGTGATTTGAAGTAATATCCAAATGCCTTAATTAAACCGTGTTGCCTACACAGCCACTCTACCCAGTTCCTGTGTCTGTCCTGCAGCACGTGGAGGTGCATTTCATCTTCACAGGCTTCACAGATCTGTTCATGTTCATGCCCTGTTGGACAAACGACTCTCCTCTCCTGTTGGACAAACGACTCTGCTCTCCTGTTGGACAAACGACTCTGCTCTCCTGTTGGACAAACGACTCTGCTCTCCTGTTGGACAAACGACTCTCCTCTCCTGTTGGACAAACGACTCTCCTCTCCTGTTGGACAAACGACTCTCCTCTCCTGTTGGACAAACGACTCTGCTCTCCTGTTGGACAAACGACTCTGCTCTCCTGTTGGACAAACGACTCTGCTCTCCTGTTGGACAAACGACTCTCCTCTCCTGTTGGACAAACGACTCTCCTCTCCTGTTGGACAAACGACTCTCCTCTCCTGTTGGACAAACGACTCTCCTCTCCTGTTGGACAAACGACTCTGCTCTCCTGTTGGACAAACGACTCTCCTCTCCTGTTGGACAAACGACTCTCCTCTCCTGTTGGACAAACGACTCTGCTCTCCTGTTGGGCAAACGACTCTGCTCTCCTGTTGGGCAAACGACTCACTCCAGTCTACTGGCTTGTTTCATAACTGTTAGCGAGACCTGGTCAGTGGTTTGCAAAATGGGCTAGGGAGAGGACTGGACACATTACGTTATAGCCTTATTCTAAAATTGATTAAAACAAATATCTCGTCAATCTACACACTACCCCATAATGACAAAGCAAAAACTGGTTGTTAGAAATTTTAGCAAATTTATTAAAAAATAAATATTTATATAAGTGTTCAGACCCTTTGCTAGGAGACTAAATTGAGCTCTAGTCCTGTCCTCTAGTCCTCAACATTCTTGAGATGTTTCTACAAATTCACTCCCCGGTCAGCTAGTGGTCCCTGTTACTGCAGACCTGGCTCCTCTTCCTCACTCCCCAGTCAGCTGGTGGTTCTTGTTACTGCAGACCTGGCTCCTCTTCCTCACTCCCGGTCAGCTGGTGGTTCCTGTTACTGCAGACCTGGCTCCTCCTCCTCACTCCCCAGTCAGCTAGTGGTCCCTGTTACTGCAGACCTGGCTCCTCTTCATCACTCCCCAGTCAGCTGGTGGTTCCTGTTACTGCAGACCTGGCTCCTCTTCCTCACTCCCCAGTCAGCTAATGGTCCCTGTTACTGCAGACCTGGCTCCTCTTCCTCACTCCCCAGTCAGCTAGTGGTTCCTGTTACTGCAGACCTGGCTCCTCTTCCTGTTGGACTCCCCAGTCAGCTGGTGGTTCCTGTTACTGCAGACCTGGCTCCTCTTCCTCACTCCCCAGTCAGCTAGTGGTTCCTGTTACTGCAGACCTGGCTCCTCTTCCTCACTCCCCAGTCAGCTAGTGGTTCCTGTTACTGCAGACCTGGCTCCTCTTCCTCACTCCCCAGTCAGCTGGTGGTTCCTGTTACTGCAGACCTGGCTCCTCTTCCTCACTCCCCAGTCAGCTAGTGGTTCCTGTTACTGCAGACCTGGCTCCTCTTCCTCACTCCAGAGTCAGCTAGTGGTTCCTGTTGGACTGCAGACCTGGCTCCTCTTCCTCACTCCCCAGTCAGCTGGTGGTTCCTGTTATTGCAGACCTGGCTCCTCTTCCTCACTCCCCAGTCAGCTGGTGGTTCCTGTTACTGCAGACCTGGCTCCTCTTCCTCACTCCCCAGTCAGCTAGTGGCCCCTGTTACTGCAGACCTGGCTCCTCTTCCTCACTCCCCAGTCAGCTAGTGGTCCCTGTTACTGCAGACCTGGCTCCTCTTCCTCACTCCCCAGTCAGCTAGTGGTCCCTGTTATTGCAGACCTGGCTCCTCTTCCTCACTCCCCAGTCAGCTAGTGGTCCCTGTTACTGCAGACCTGGCTCCTCTTCCTCACTCCCCAGTCAGCTAGTGGTCCCTGTTATTGCAGACCTGGCTCCTCTTCCTCACTCCCCAGTCAGCTGGTGGTCCCTGTTATTGCAGACCTGGCTCCTCTTCCTCACTCCCCAGTCAGGTCTGTTACTGCAGACCTGGCTCCTCCTCCTCACTCCCCAGTCAGCTGGTGGTCCCTGTTACTGCAGACCTGGCTCCTCCTCCTCACTCCCTAGGAACATGTTAGGTTCTTGATAAAGGGTAAGTAAAACTCATGGATTCTTATTAAAGCTCAAACCAAATACAGCTGCATACGACAAGGAACATATTAACTCTTTGTCCTATTTTTTTTTTCCTTTATTTAACCAGGCAAGTCAGTGAAGAACATTCTTATGTTCAATGATGGCCTGGGAACAGTGGGTTAACTGGTCTAGGAACAGTGGGTTAACTGGTCTAGGAACAGTGGGGTTAACTGGTCTAGGAACAGTGGGTTAACTGGTCTAGGAACAGTGGGTTAACTGGTCTGGGAACAGTGGGTTAACTGGTCTAGGAACAGTGGGTTAACTGGTCTAGGAACAGTGGGTTAACTGGTCTAGGAACAGTGGGTTAACTGGTCTAGGAACAGTGGGTTAACTGGTCTAGGAACAGTGGTTTAACTGGTCTAGGAACAGTGGGTCAACTGGTCTAGGAACAGTGGGTTAACTGGTCTAGGAACAGTGGGGTTAACTGGTCTAGGAACAGTGGGTTAACTGGTCTAGGAACAGTGGGTCAACTGGTCTAGGAACAGTGGGTTAACTGGTCTAGGAACAGTGGGTTAACTGGTCTAGGAACAGTGGGTTAACTGGTCTAGGAACAGGGGGTTAACTGGTCTAGGAACAGTGGGTTAACTGGTCTAGGAACAGTGGGTTAACTGGTCTAGGAACAGTGGGGTTAACTGGTCTAGGAACAGTGGGTTAACTGGTCTAGGAACAGTGGGTTAACTGGTCTGGGAACAGTGGGTTAACTGGTCTGGGAACAGTGGGTTAACTGGTCTGGGAACAGTGGGTTAACTAACAGTGGGTTAACTGGTCTAGGAACAGTGGGTTAACTGGTCTAGGAACAGTGGGTTAACTCATCTAGGAACAGTGGGTTAACTGGTCTAGGAACAGTGGGTTAACTGGTCTAGGAACAGTGGGTTAACTGGTCTAGGAACAGTGGGTTAACTGGTCTAGGAACAGTGGGTTAACTGGAACAGTGGGGTTAACTGGTCTAGGACCAGTGGGGTTAACTGGTCTAGGACCAGTGGGTTAACTGGCCTAGGAACAGTGGGTTAACTGGCCTAGGAACAGTGGGTTAACTGGTCTAGGAACAGTGGGTTAACTGGTCTAGGAACAGTGGGTTAACTGGTCTAGGAACAGTGGGTTAACTGGTCTAGGAACAGTGGGTTAACTGGTCTAGGAACAGTGGGTTAACTGGTCTAGGAACAGTGGGTTAACTGCCTGTTCAGGGGCAGAACGACAGAATTGTAAATTGTCAACTCGGGGTTTGAACTTGCATCCTTCCGGTTACTAGTCCAACACTCTTACCACTAGGCTACCCTGCCGTGCCTTACACCACTGAAGATTAATGATCTGTTCTTCCTCACTTCATCTAACCTGACCCAAAGTGCTCACTCCTCCCCAACTCACGGCTGTCAAGGTGCCTGGTACCAGACTGTCTCTTCTCCTCCCAGAGGATCCCTGATGTCTAACAATAACATATCCTGACAGAATGTAAATGTTATACATTCCTCCCTCAGTGACATGAATAAGTATATTTCTGGTGTAAAAGTCAGAAGTCATCACATGGGTGGGAGGTCGTTGACTCCAGCCTGGAGCAGACCACGCAGACCACCCATCTGTTGTTTTAACAGACAGGAACAGACACAGTGGGCACTGTTACTGCAGCCCTCAGTAGAACACATTGGACACTACGGTGCTGCAGCCCTCAGTAGAACACAGTGGACACTATGACACTGCAGCCCTCAGTAGAACACAGTGGACACTATGACACTGCAGCCCTCAGTAGAACACATTGGACACTATGGTGCTGCAGCCCTCAGTAGAACACAGTGGACACTATGACACTGCAGCCCTCAGTAGAACACATTGGACACTACGGTGCTGCAGCCCTCAGTAGAACACAGTGGACACTACGGTGCTGCAGCCCTCAGTAGAACACAGTGGACACTATGACACTGCAGCCCTCAGTAGAACACAGTGGACACTATGACACTGCAGCCCTCAGTAGAATACAGTGGACACTATGACACTGCAGCCCTCAGTAGAACACAGTGGACACTACGGTGCTGCAGCCCTCAGTAGAACACAGTGGACACTATGACACTGCAGCCCTCAGTAGAACACATTGGACACTATGGTGCTGCAGCCCTCAGTAGAACACAGTGGACACTATGACACTGCAGCCCTCAGTAGAACACATTGGACACTACGGTGCTGCAGCCCTCAGTAGAACACATTGGACACTATGGTGCTGCAGCCCTCAGTAGAACACATTGGACACTACGGTGCTGCAGCCCTCAGTAGAACACATTGGACACTATGGTGCTGCAGCCCTCAGTAGAACACAGTGGACACTATGGTGCTGCAGCCCTCAGTAGAACACAGTGGACACTATGGTGCTGCAGCCCTCAGTAGAACACAGTGGACACTACGGTGCTGCAGCCCTCAGTAGAACACATTGGACACTACGGTGCTGCAGCCCTCAGTAGAACACAGTGGACACTACGGTGCTGCAGCCCTCAGTAGAACACATTGGACACTACGGTGCTGCAGCCCTCAGTAGAACACAGTGGACACTACGGTGCTGCAGCCCTCAGTAGAACACATTGGACACTATGGTGCTGCAGCCCTCAGTAGAACACAGTGGACACTATGGTGCTGCAGCCCTCAGTAGAACACAGTGGACACTATGGTGCTGCAGCCCTCAGTAGAACACAGTGGACACTATGGTGCTGCAGCCCTCAGTAGAACACAGTGGACACTATGGTGCTGCAGCCCTCAGTAGAACACAGTGGACACTATGGTGCTGCAGCCCTCAGTAGAACACAGTGGACACTATGGTGCTGCAGCCCTGTGCTCTGAGCCTGCCAGCCCGGGATGGCTAATGACTAGGCTGTGCTATGTGGCAGGATTGATAGACTAAGTGTCAAGGACCTCTCCAACTGGTCAGAACCCGAGTCAGGAACTAACTGGTAGCAGTCTGTTGTATTGAAATGTCACGTATACTGTTGAAGACCGTCTCTCTTTCTGGCTAATGTTTTCTCTCTGAAATGTTGGTGCCTATACTGTAGAACCAGGACGGGAAATAATTAATATTTCTCTTATGGCATGTGTATGGGGTGCCATGCCCCTGCTGAAGTGGCCCTTGACATTGACACATTCTAGTAGTTGTTGACAGTCGGGGGCATCAGATTCTAGTAATGTCCTCTGTCCTCCCAGAGGCTGATCTTCTGTTGTGTTTCAGGGGGCCCGTGTGTGGCTGCGGGACAAAGAGCTGCTCCTCCCTGCTACTGTCAGCTCCTGTTCCCACGACGACGGATACCTGGTCCTTACAACCGACTACGGAAAGGTAAGGAGGACAAACTACGTACTGGGACAAACCAAACTATCCTCACTATCCAAGATGGTCTTTATCAGGCTAATTACTCTGTGTTGTAGGGCCTATGTTGACTGCTACAGGTGTAGTAAGTCCACCGAGCAGATTATATTAGATTACCAACATGTGTTATTTATCTTTGTGTAGCATGAAAAGGTGAAATAAATACAATTGTTGTAAATATCTGGTAGTTATGTCCAGATGTTGAAGGCCTGGATTAGAGGTCGACCTCTACCCTGGATCGCCTACAGACACTTGTGGGGCCACAATGGGCTTTTTCAGCATGTTCAGGATTTCTTTAAAAAGGCTAGTCAGTAAACAGATTGAAATAGATAAATAGTGTGGTATGTTTGTGTTAACTCAGTCAGCCAGGAGTACAGGTGATGATTATCGTTTCATCCAGGAGATCCAGGTGGAGATAGGTTTCATTTGAGCAGGGGTCTGTGTACAGCCGTAAGTATGGATCTCAGGACCATGAATATTAGTGTTCTGTGGGTGTCCACTGAGTAAGCTGATCACCCACGGCCCGTAGGTAAGGCTGCACAGTTCATATAAGTACGGTGCATTCGGACTCCTTGGCTTTTTCCACATTTTGTTACATTACAACCGAATTCTGAAATGGATTGATTAGATTTTGCCCTCATCAATCTACACACAATACCCCATGATGACATCACAATACCCCATGATGACATCACTACCCCATGATGACATCACAATACCCCAGAATGACAAAGCTAAAACTGTTTATAATTAAAAAAAAAAAAAATGTTTGCAAGTTTATTTAAAAAAAAAAACTATATCTGGAAATATAACATTTGCGTAGGTAATTCAGACCCTTTACTCAGTACTTTGTTGAAGCACCTTATTTTTAATTTACCTTTATTTAATGAGGCAAGTCGGTAAGAACAAATTCTTATTTTCAATGACAACCTAGGAACAGTGGGTTAACTGCCTGTTCAGGGGCAGAACCACAGATTAATATAGTAGACCCTGTTAGCTTAGTGGACCTATATCAGTGGGTTAACTGGCCTAGGAACAGTGGGTTAACTGGCCTAGGAACAGTGGGTTAACTGGCCTAGGAACAGTGGGTTAACTGGTCTAGGATCAGTGGGTTAACTGCCTGTTCAGGGGCAGAACCACAGATTAATATAGTAGACCCTGTTAGCTTAGTGGACCTATATTAGTGGGTTAACTGGCCTAGGAACAGTGGGTTAACTGGCCTAGGAACAGTGGGTTAACTGGCCTAGGAACAGTGGGTTAACTGGCCTAGGAACAGTGGGTTAACTGGCCTAGGAACAGTGGGTTAACTGCCTGTTCAGGGGCAGAACCACAGATTAATATAGTAGACCCTGTTAGCTTAGTGGACCTATATTAGTGGGTTAACTGGCCTAGGAACAGTGGGTTAACTGGCCTAGGAACAGTGGGTTAACTGCCTGTTCAGGGGCAGAACCACAGATTAATATAGTAGACCCTGTTAGCTTAGTGGACCTATATTAGTGGGTTAACTGGCCTAGGATCAGTGGGTTAACTGCCTGTTCAGGGGCAGAACCACAGATTAATATAGTAGACCCTGTTAGCTTAGTGGACCTATATCAGTGGGTTAACTGGCCTAGGATCAGTGGGTTAACTGCCTGTTCAGGGGCAGAACCACAGATTTTTTTTTACCTTGTCGGGGAATCGATCTTTGAACCTTTCAGTTACTAGTCAAACTCTCTAACCACTAGGCTACCTGCCACCCCCTTTTGATGGTGAGTGTTGCTGCACAGCTATTTTCAGGTCTCTCCAGAGATGTTTGATTGCGTTCAAGTCCAGGCTCTGGCGGGGCAACTCAAGCACATTCAGAGACTTGTCCCGAAGCCACTTCTGTGTGATCCTGGCTGTGTGGGTTGTTGTCCTGTTGGAAGGTGAACCTTCACCCCAGTCTGAGGTCCTGAGCGCTCTGGAGCAGGTTTTCATCAAGGATCTCTCTGTACTTTACTCCGTTCATCTTTACCTCGACCCTGACTAGTTTTCCAGTCCCTGAAAAACATCCCCACAGCATGATTCTGCCACCACCATGCTTCACCGTAGGAATGGTACCAGGTTTCCTCCAGATGTGACGCTTGGTATTGAACTTGTAGGCCAGTCTTTTATTATTTTATTTAAAAATAAAAAAAATTCCATCAGACCAGAGGAGCTTGTTTCTCAGAGTTCAGGTGCATTTTGGCAAACTCCAAGCAGGCTGTCATGTGCCTTTTACTGAGGAGTGGCTTCTGTCTGGCCACTCTACCATAAAGGCCTGATTGGGGGAGTGCTGCAGTGATGATTGTCCTTCTGGAAGGTTCTCCCATCTCCACAGATTAATTCTGGAGCTCTGTCAGTGACCTTTTGGTTCGTGGTCACCTCCCTGACTAAGGCCCTTCTCCTCTGATTGCTCAGTTTGGCCAGGTGGCCAGCTCTAGGAAGAGTCTTGGTGGTTCCAAACTTTTTGCATTTAAGAGTGATGGAGTCCACTGTGTTCTTAGGGAACTTCAATGCTGCAGAAATGTTTTTGTTTCCCTTCCGCAGATCTGTGCCTCGACACAATCCTGTCTCTGAGCTCTACGGACAATTCCTTCAACCTCATGGCTTGGTTTTTGCTCAGACATGAACTGTCAACTGTGGGACCTTATACAGACAGGCCTTTCCAAATCATGTCCAATCAATTGAATTTACCACAGGTTGACTCCAAGTCGTAGAAACATCTCAAGGATGATCAATGGAAAAAATCCTCACCTGAGCTCAATTTAGAGGCTCATAAAGTCTGAATACTTATGTAAATATGGTATTTATTTATTTTTAGAAAAAAAGCTGATCTAAAAACCTGTTTTGACTTTGTCATTATGGGGTATTGTGATGTCATTATGGGGTATTGTGATGTCATTATTGGGTATTGTGTAGATTGAGGATATTTTTTTATTTGATCAATTTTAGAATAAGGCGCTAAGATCAAATGTGGAAAGTCAAGGGGTCTGAATTCTTTCTGAATGTCTAATACATCCACAGTGCAATCACCATTGTAAAGGCCACCAACCAATAGATCTGCTGCCTCCACCCAATGGTACCAATACCTTTACAGGTTATATTAATGCATTAACCTGGGGGACTACAATAAGGAAATAAAAGTAGTACAATTATTGGCTCTCAAATAATAAAACCATTTATAAAACCATTAACCATTAGTAAACCCCCCCCCCAACAAAAAAAAAAATCAAATAAACACAACTGTGACCAAACATTTTGTGCGCGTGGTAAATGGTATCTGGGGGGCCTGACCTCCAGGGGTATGCCGACCTCTTTTAAATCCCAAGCGAGGTTGACTCCCAAGTAATCTAATTTTGCTGGTCTGCAAACCACGCCCATCATTATCACATTTCCCAGCATGCTCTATGCCAGGTAGATTAAAAAAAGTTTTCTTCAATAGCTGTGTTTCTTTCATTTACAGTGGCGTCCCTCAGTTTAGCGACTTTTGCTGTTTGAAAAATACATTTCCTGCACATTGCCATGGGGTAAAGAGAAAAATGTGCCATTTTGTAGCTCATGCTATTCTACACAGTTTGTAATGTGGCTGAGAGAAAAGACCCTGTTGGCCCTCTAGGCTTGGGCAGTGTACCGGGGTATTTGGAAATAGCCGTTGGATGGTTTTTCAATTCAATTGAAACTATTTTCTTTTACATTTTTCTTAATACATTGAGTAATTGTAGATACTTTTTATGTAAATATGTAATATGTTTTCTTCATGTCACATGATTTGACATGATGAAGTTTACCGTTTTCCCCAGAACAGTCAGGTGTTTGTAAACGACAGGAGAAAACAGGAGCTGGTGAGACCAGCTGTGTATTGACAGGGGTCACATTTTATAATGAAAGTCAAGTGTTTTATTGTTGTTGTTTCAATAGAGGACGTGCAACTAACTCACTTTTGTACATCGCACATCCTAAAACCCCAAAACCGCAAGCAATGCAGGTGTAGAAACCTGTTGGCTAGGAAAAACTCCCTAGAAAGGCCAAAACCTAGGAAGAAACCTAGAGAGGAACCAGGCTATGAGGGGTGGCCAGTCCTCTTCTGACTGTGCCCGGTAGAGATTATAACAGAACATGGCCAAGATGTTCAAATGTTCCTAAATGACCAGCATGGTCAGTAATAATAATCATCATCATGATCATAATCATAATAATAATCATCATAATAATCATCATCATCACAGTGGATGTTGAGGGTGCAACAGGTCAAGGAGTCATCAGTCCTAGGGCTCAAGTCCTCAGAGAAAGAGAATTAGAGAGAGCATACTTAAATTCACACAGGACACCGGATAAGACAGGAGAAATACTCCAGATATACCAGACTGACCCTAGCCCCCCAACACAAACTATTAATATGCACCCCTCCTAGGGACGGCATGGAAGAGCACCAGTAAGCCAGTGACTCAGCCCCTGTAATAGGGTTTGAGGCAGAGAATCCCAGTGGAGAGAGGGGAGGACGGTTCGTTGCTCCAGAGCCTTTCCGTTCACCTTCACACGCCTGAGTCAGACAACACTCAATCATAGAACTTACTGAAGAAATTAGTCTTCAATAAAGACTTAGAAATTCTAGGGACAATTAGGAGGCCTGCGTCTTGTGACCGTAGCGTACGTGTAGCGTACGTGTAGGTATGTAAGGCAGGACCAAATCTGAGAGAGAGGTAGGAGCAAGCCCATGTAATGCTTTGAAGGTTAGCAGTAAAACCATGAAATCAGCCCTTGCCTTAACAGGAAGCCAGTGTAGAGAGGCAAGCACTGGAGTAATATGATAATAAATGTTGGTACTAGTCAAGATTCTAGTGCTAACTGAAGTTTATTTAGTGCTTTATCCTGGTAGCCGGAAAGTAGAGCATAGCAGTAGTCTAACCTAGAAGTGACAAAAGCGTGGATACATTTTTCTGCATCATTTTTGGACAGAAGGTTTCTGATTTTTGCAATGTTATGTAGATGGAAGAAAGCTGTCCTTGAAACAGTCTTGATATGTTCGTCAAAAGAGAGATCAGGGTCCAGGGTAACGCAGAGGTCCTTCACTTATTTGAGACGACTGAACAACCATCAAGATTAATTGTCAGATCCAACAGTATCTATTTGTTTCTTGGGACCTAGAACAATAATCTCTGTTTAGTCCGAGTTTAAAAGTAGAACATTTGCAGCCATCCCCTTCCTTATGTCTGAAACACAGGCTTCCAGGGAGGGCAATTTTGGGGCTTCACCATGTTTCATCCAAATGTACAGCTGTGTGTCATCCGCATAGCAGTGAAAGTTAACATTGTTTTCTAATGACATCACCAAGAGGTAAAATACATAATGAAAATAATAGTGGTCCTAAAACAGAGTCTTGAGGAACACTGAAATTTCCAGTTGATTTGTCAGAGGACAAACCACCCACAGACAAACGGATATAAGTCCGACAGATACGATTTAAACCAGTCCAGAACTTGTCCGTGTTGACCAATTTGGGTTTCCAATCACTAAAGAATGTGGTGATCGATGGTATCAAAAGCAGCACTAAGGTCTAGGAACACGAGAACAGATGCAGAGCCACGGTCTGACGCCACTAAAAGGTCATTTACCACCTTCACAAGTGCAGTCTCAGTGCTATGATGGGGTCTAAAACCAGACTGAAGCTTTTCATATACATTGTTTGTCTTCAGGAAGGCAGTGAGTTGCTGCGCATCAGCTTTTTCAAAAATTTTTGAGAGAAATGGGATATTCGATATAGAACGCTTAAAAAAAAAAATGAAAATAAATTCTCAGTCAAGTTTTGGCTTTTTCAAGAGATGCTTTATTAATTGTAGTGAGTTTGGTACACATCCGGTGGATAGAAAGCCGTTTATTATGTTCAACATAGGAGGGCCAAGCACAGGAAGCAGCTCTTTCAGTAGTTTAGTTGGAATAGGGTCCAGTATGCAGCTTGAAGGTTTAGAGGCCATAACTATTTTCACTAATGTGTGAAGAGATACAGTATTAAAACACTTGTCTCCCTTGATCCTAGGTCCTGGCAGTCTCAGGACAAAGAATATGTAGATTTAAAGAGGATTCCGTAATTTGCTTTCTAATGATCATGATCTTTTCCTCAAAGAAGTTTATGAATTTATCACTGCTGAAGTGAAAGCTATCTTCTCTTGGGGAATGCTACTTTTTAGTTAGCTTTGCGACCGTATTAAAATTTTGGATTTTCCTCAATTAAGTTAGAAAAATAGGCTGATCGAGCATCAGTGAGGGCTCTTCGATACTGGACGGTACTGTCTTTCCAAGCTAGTCAGAAGACTTCCAGTTTGGTGTAGCGCCATTTCCGTTCCAATTTTCTGGAAGCTTGCTCAGGGCTCGGGTATTTCCTGTATACCAGGGAGCTAGTTTCTTATGACAAATGTTTTTAGGGTTGCGACTGCATCTAGGGTATTGTGCAAGGTTAAATTGAGTTCCTCAGTTTGGTTGTTAATTGATTTTTGTCCTCTGACGTCCTTGGGTAGGCGGAGGGATTCTGGAAGGGCATCTAGGAATCTTTGGGTCGTCCAAGAATTTATAGCATGGCTTTTGATGATCCTTGGTTGGGGTCTGAGCAGATTATTTGTTGCGATTGCAAACGTAATAAAATGGTGGTCCGATAGTCCAGGATTATGAGGAAAAACATTAAGATCCACAACAGAGATCCATGGGACAAAACTAGGTCCAGAATATGACTGTGGCAGTGAGTAGATCCGGAGACATGTTGGACAAAACCCACTGAGTCGATGATGGCTCCGATTATCTTCCATGTCTACAATGTCCGATAGGAATTCGGGAACTCAGTGAGGAACGTTGTATATGGCCCAGGAGGCCTGTAAACAGTAGCTATAAAAAGTGAGTGAGTAGGCTGCCTAGAAGCTCAAAAGACAAATGTTTGATTTGGAAATTTGCTATCGTAAATGTTAGCAACACCTCCGTCTTTGCGGGATGCACGGGGTATATGGTCACTAGTGTAGCCAGGAGGTGAGGCCTCATTTAACACAGTAAATTCATCAGGCTTAAGCCATGTTTCAGTCAGGCCAATCACATCAAGATTATGATCAGTGATTAGTTCATTGACTCCACTAAGCTGGCAGGCTGGCTGACAGGGAGCCTGCTGCCTGGCCTGCAATCTCATTGTGGAGCTAGGGGAGTTAGACAGGGTTCTATGTTGGTAGATAAGATGAGAGCACCCCTCCAGCTAGGATGGAGTCCGTCACTCCTCAGCAGGTCAGGCTTGGTCCTGTTTGTGGGTGAGTCCCAGAAGGAAGGCCAATCTACAAATTCTATCTTTTGGGAGGGGCAGAAAACAGTTTTCAACCAGCAATTGAGTTGTGAGACTGCTGTAGAGCTCATCACTCCCCCTAACTGGGAAGGGGACAGAGACAATTACGCAATGCTGACACATCTTTCTAGCTGATTTACACGCTGAAGCTATGTTGCGCTTGGTGACCTCTGACTGTTTTATCCTAACATCGTTGGTGCCGACGTGGATAACAATATCTCTATACTCTCTACACTCGCCAGTTTTAGCTTTAGCCAGCACCATCTTCAGATTAGCCTTAACGTCGGTAGCCCCTGCCCCCGGTAAACAGTGGGAGGTTTCAGTGTATGATCGCTGGATGATTCGTTTTAAGTCTAATACTGCGGGTAATGGAGTCGCCAATGACTAGAGTTTTCAATTTGTCAGAGCTAATGGTGGGAGGTTTCAATTTGTCAGAGCTAATGGTGGGAGGTTTCAATTTGTCAGAGCTAATTGTGGGAGGTTTCAATTTGTCAGAGCTAATTGTGGGAGGTTTCAATTTGTCAGAGCTAATTGTGGGAGGTTTCAATTTGTCAGAGCTAATTGTGGGAGGTTTCAATTTGTCAGAGCTAATTGTGGGAGGTTTCAATTTGTCAGAGCTAATTGTGGGAGGTTTCAATTTGTCAGAGCTAATGGTGGGAGGTTTCGGCTGACTCCGACTCACTGCCTACTGAGGAAAACCGGTTGGAAGTTTCTGTCGATGACTCCGGGTGAGCAGCATTTCCCTCCAGAAGCCATGAGGATTTACACGTCTGTACTTACTGGTTTTCATTTGGATCTCTCTAGTCCCCATTTGGACTAATCTTCCAAGAGTCCTTAAACATTAAAATACAATTTATAATATAAACACACTTTCACATATAACACACTATTACAAACATACATAATACTAGCATAATGACCCAATAAATACAATCTAAAAAAATATTGATTCTTCATCTACTATAATCCCACAGCATTTCTATATACTATATTTAAATTGTTTTAAAAGAATGTGTAAATGTATATATTGAAAGGTTTCCAGTTTGCTCATTTAATTTATTCAATTTCTGTATTGCTCTGGTGGCACAGACACTGTTTCATCCTTTCCGACACTGACATTACTCTGCCTAACGATTGCGTCTGAAGCTGGGCTTGTAGCACAGCTATCCTCGCCGTACAGCGACTGCAGTACGATCGTTCTCCTGTATATGAGTACAGCGACTGCAGTTAGATGTTAATGTTACTACTTAGCTTCGGCTGGTGGAGGTCCTGAAGAACCACGTCCAGATAAAGCATCATGTTAATGTTACTACTGGTTGGCTGGTGGAGGTCCTGGAGAACCACGTCCAGATAAAGCATCATGTTAATGTTACTACTGGTTGGCTGGTGGAGGTCCTGGAGAACCACGTCCAGATAAAGCATCATGTTAATGTTACTACTGGTTGGCTGGTGGAGGTCCTATAGAACCACGTCCAGATAAAGCATCATGTTAATGTTACTACTGGTTGGCTGGTGGAGGTCCTGTAGAACCACGTCCAGATAAAGCATCATGTTGATGTTACTACTGGTTGGCCGGTGGAGGTCCTGATAAAGCATCATGTCTATGTTACTACTGGTTGGCTGGTGGAGGTCCTGACGAACCACGTCCAGATAAAGCATCATGTTAATGTTACTACTGGTTGGCTGGTGGAGGTCCTGTAGAACCACGTCCAGATAAAGCATCATGTTAATGTTACTACTGGTTGGCTGGTGGAGGTCCTGATGAACCACGTCCAGATGAAGCATCATGTTAATGTTACTACTGGTTGGCTGGTGGAGGTCCTGTAGAACCACGTCCAGATAAAGCATCATGTTGATGTTACTACTGGTTGGCTGGTGGAGGTCCTGATAAAGCATCATGTCTATGTTACTACTGGTTGGCTGGTGGAGGTCCTGACCACGTCCAGATAAAGCCACGTCCAGATAAAGCATCATGTTAATGTTACTACTGGTTGGCTGGTGGAGGTCCTGTAGAACCACGTCCAGATAAAGCATCATGTTAATGTTACTACTGGTTGGCTGGTGGAGGTCCTGATGAACCACGTCCAGATGAAGCATCATGTTAATGTTACTACTGGTTGGCTGGTGGAGGTCCTGTAGAACCACGTCCAGATAAAGCATCATGTTGATGTTACTACTGGTTGGCTGGTGGAGGTCCTGTAGAACCACGTCCAGATAAAGCATCATGTTGATGTTACTACTGGTTGGCTGGTGGAGGTCCTGATAAAGCATCATGTTAATGTTACTACTGGTTGGCTGGTGGAGGTCCAGATAAAGCATCATGTTAATGTTACTACTGGTTGGCTGGTGGAGGTCCTGTAGAACCATGTCCAGATAAAGCATCATGTTAATGTTACTACTGGTTGGCTGGTGGAGGTCCTGTAGAACCACGTCCAGATAAAGCATCATGTTAATGTTACTACTGGTTGGCTGGTGGAGGTCCTGTAGAACCACGTCCAGATAAAGCATCATGTTAATGTTACTACTGGTTGGCTGGTGGAGGTCCTGACGAACCACGTCCAGATAAAGCATCATGTTAATGTTACTACTGGTTGGCTGGTGGAGGTCCTGTAGAACCACATCCAGATAAAGCATCATGTTAATGTTACTACTGGTTGGCTGGTGGAGGTCCTGTAGAACCATGTCCAGATAAAGCATCATGTTAATGTTACTACTGGTTGGCTGGTGGAGGTCCTGTAGAACCACGTCCAGATAAAGCATCATGTAATGTTACTACTGGTTGGCTGGTGGAGGTCCTGTAGAACCACGTCCAGATAAAGCATCATGTTAATGTTACTACTGGTTGGCTGGTGGAGGTCCTGAAGAACCACGTCCAGATAAAGCATCATGTTAATGTTACTACTGGTTGGCTGGTGGAGGTCCTGACGAACCACGTCCAGATAAAGCATCATGTTAATGTTACTACTGGTTGGCTGGTGGAGGTCCTGTAGAACCATGTCCAGATAAAGCATCATGTTAATGTTACTACTGGTTGGCTGGTGGAGGTCCTGACGAACCACGTCCAGATAAAGCATCATGTTAATGTTACTACTGGTTGGCTGGTGGAGGTCCCGGTTGGCTGGTGGACCACGTCCAGATAAACCGGAGTAAAAAAGTTGAGCGGGGGGTGGAGGTCGAAATCAATATATACAACGGTCATTAAAAAGTTTAAAAAACGTAAAGTTGGCAGGCAGCAAAGTAAGAAACAAACTGCACAGCAGCTTGGAAACAAGCCTTCAAGTTGTGACACATTAGTCTGAGGCCAAGCAGAAAGTACAATAAGAAGCATTTTACATCTATCTGCATTTACAAAATTCAGCACAATATTTCTTGTTTTATTATTTTTTTTCTTTGTGAAAAAAGTTGAATTCTGTGTTAACGCAACCCCCTAAGTTTACCTTTCTAGTTAATCTAAGTAAGTGGCTGAATTAATCAAGTGACTGGGCATCATATTGGGTTAGTTTTCTGTTTTGAGAGAACTCATCCAGAGAGCTTTGACTTCTGTATAGTGGCCACTATCTTCGGTGGCAGGTAGCCTAGTGGTTAGAGCGTTGGGCAGAATCCCTGAGCTGACAAGGTAAAAACATCTATCGTTCTGCCCCTGAGCTAACTGTTAACTGTTCCCCGGGCGCCGGGGAATGTTTGTGGATGTCGATTATGGCAGCCACCCTCCCTCCACACCTCTCTGATTCAGAGGGGTTGGGTTAAATGCAGAAGACACATTTCAGTTGGATGCATTCAGTTGTATTACTGACTTGGTATCCCCCTTTCCCCTCATTTCCTTGTTTTTCTTCTCTCCGTTCTCCAGCCGGCTGCTCCTCCCCCTCTTCTCAGAGCAGGCAGGCCCGTTGTCCTAGCGACTCCAGACACACAGCATGTAGATATGCTGCTTCAGAGCCAGAACTGTTCTTCCTTCAGACAAGCATGCGTCAACTCTTTATTCAGTTGCACAATGTATTTCATTCACATTGGCTTGTAAATGTGCTTCTACACCAGCATTGCTTTGCTGTTTCGGGTTTGAGGCCGGGTTTCTATACAGCACTTTGAGATATCAGCTGATGTAAGAAGGGCTTTATAAATACATTAGATTTGAATGTGCAAACTCACCAAAATTGCCTACCTATATATGTATGAGCTTTATGCGCTGGATTACCTGTCTTTGCAATTTGTTTATTTTTGTTTGCGTTAGAATATTTAGCTAGCTGCCTCCATGGATTTTTTTTCATTTTTTTTTTCATTTTTTAAATTTCACCTTTATTTAACCAGGTAGGCTAGTTGAGAACAAGTTCTCATTTGCAACTGCGACCTGGCCAAGATAAAGCATAGCAGTGTGAACAGACAACACAGAGTTACACATGGAGTAAACAATTAACAAGTCAATAACACAGTAGAAAAAAAGGGGAGTCTATATACATTGTGTGCAAAAGGCATGAGGAGGTAGGCGAATAATTACAATTTTGCAGATTAGCACTGGAGTGATAAATGATCAGATGGTCATGTACAGGTAGAGATACTGGTGTGCAAAAGAGCAGAAAAGTAAATAAATAAAAACAGTATGGGGATGAGGTAGGTGAAAATGGGTGGGCTATTTACCAATGGACTATGTGCAGCGATCGGTTAGCTGCTCAGATAGCACATGTTTGAAGTTGGTGAGGGAGATAAAAATCTCCAACTTCAGGGATTTTTGCAATTCGTTCCAGTCACAGGCAGCAGAGTACTGGAACGAAAGGCGGCCAAAGGAGGTGTTGGCTTTAGGGATGATCAGTGAGATACACCTGCTGAAGCGCGTGCTACGGATGGGTGTTGCCATCATGACCAGTGAACTGAGATAAGGCGGAGCTTTACCTAGCATGGACTTGTAGATGACCTGGAGCCAGTGGGTCTGGCGACGAATATGTAGCGAGGGCCAGCCGACTAGAGCATACAGGTCGCAGTGGTGGGTGGTATAAGGTGCTTTAGTAACAAAACGGATGGCACTGTGATAAACTGCATCCAGTTTGCTGAGTAGAGTGTTGGAAGCAATTTTGTAGATGACATCGCCGAAGTCGGATCGGTAGGATAGTCAGTTTTACTAGGGTAAGTTTGGCGGCGTGAGTGAAGGAGGCTTTGTTGCGGAATAGAAAGCAGACTCTTGATTTGATTTTTGATTGGAGATGTTTGATATGAGTCTGGAAGGAAAGTTTACAGTCTAGCCAGACACCTAGGTACTTATAGGTGTCCACATATTCAAGGTCGGAACCATCCAGGGTGGTGATGCTCGTCGGGCATGCGGGTGCAGGCAGCGATCGGTTGAAAAGCATGCATTTGGTTTTACTAGCATTTAAGAGCAGTTGGAGGCCACGGAAGGAGTGTTGTATGGCATTGAAGCTCGTTTGGAGGTTAGATAGCACAGTGTCCAAGGACGGGCCGGAAGTATATAGAATGGTGTCGTCTGCGTAGAGGTGGATCAGGGAATCGCCCGCAGCAAGAGCAACATCATTGATATATACAGAGAAAAGAGTCGGCCCGAGAATTGAACCCTGTGGCACCCCCATAGAGACTGCCAGAGGACCGGACAGCATGCCCTCCGATTTGACACACTGAACTCTGTCTGCAAAGTAATTGGTGAACCAGGCAAGGCAGTCATCCGAAAAACCGAGGCTACTGAGTCTGCCGATAAGAATATGGTGATTGACAGATTCGAAAGCCTTGGCAAGGTCGATGAAGACGGCTGCACAGTACTGTCTTTTATCGATGGTGGTTATGATATCGTTTAGTACCTTGAGTGTGGCTGAGGTGCACCCGTGACCGGCTCGGAAACCAGATTGCACAGCGGAGAAGGTACGGTGGGATTCGAGATGGTCAGAGACCTGTTTGTTGACTTGGCTTTCGAAGACCTTAGATAGGCAGGGCAGGATGGATATAGGTCTGTAACAGTTTGGGTCCAGGGTGTCTCCCCTTTGAAGAGGGGGATGACTGCGGCAGCTTTCCAATCCTTGGGGATCTCAGACGATATGAAAGAGAGGTTGAACAGGCTGGTAATAGGGGTTGCGCCAATGGCGGCGGATAGTTTCAGAAATAGAGGGTCCAGATTGTCAAGCCCAGCTGATTTGTACGGGTCCAGGTTTTGCAGCTCTTTCAGAACATCTGCTATCTGGATTTGGGTAAAGGAGAACCTGGAAGGGCTTGGGCGAGAAGCTGCGGTGGGGGCGGAGCTGTTGCCCGAGGTTGGAGTAGCCAGGCGGAAGGCATGGCCAGCCTTTGAGAAATGCTTGTTGAAGTTTTCGATAATCATGGATTTATCGGTGGTGACCGTGTTACCTAGCCTCAGTGCAGTGGGCAGCTGGGAGGAGGTGCTCTTGTTCTCCATGGACTTCAGTGTCCCAGAACTTTTTGGAGTAGGAGCTACAGGATGCAAACTTCTGCCTGAAGAAGCTGGCCTTAGCTTTCCTGACTGACTGCGTGTATTGGTTCCTGACTTCCCTGAACAGTTGCATATCGCGGGGACTATTCGATGCTATTGCAGTCCGCCACAGGATGTTTTTGTGCTGGTCGAGGGCAGTCAGGTCTGGAGTGAACCAAGGGCTGTATCTTTTCTTGGTTCTGCATTTTTTAAACGGAGCATGCTTATCTAAAATGGTGAGGAAGTTACTTTTAAAGAATGACCAGGCATCCTCAACTGACGGGATGAGGTCAATGTCCTTCCAGGATACCCGGGCCAGGTCGTTTAGGAAGGCCTGCTCACAGAAGTGTTTTAGGGAGCGTTTGACAGTGATGAGGGGTGGTCGTTTGACTGCGGCTCCGTAGCGGATACAGGCAATGAGGCAGTGATCGCTAAGATCCTGGTTGAAGACAGCGGAGGTGTATTTGGAGGGCCAGTTGGTCAGGATGACATCTATGAGGGTGCCCTTGTTTACAGAGTTAGGGTTGTACCTGGTGGGTTCCTTGAT
This sequence comes from Oncorhynchus masou masou, assembly GCF_036934945.1. Lineage (NCBI taxonomy): Eukaryota > Metazoa > Chordata > Actinopteri > Salmoniformes > Salmonidae > Oncorhynchus > Oncorhynchus masou. The sequence goes on along the minus strand of NC_088221.1, from coordinate 54,387,039 downwards.
GATTTGTGTGAGATTGAGGGCATCTAGCTTAGATTGTAGGACTGCCGGGGTGTTAAGCATATCCCAGTTTAGGTCACCTAACAGAACAAACTCTGAAGCTAGATCGGGGCGATCAATTCACAAATGGTGTCCAGGGCACAGCTTGGAGCTGAGGGGTGTCGGTAGCAGGCGGCAACAGTGAGAGACTTATTTCTGGAGAGAGTAACTTTTAAGATTAGTAGGTCGAACTGTTTGGGTATGGACCTGGAAAGTATGACATTACTTTGCAGGCTATCTCTGCAGTAGATTGCAACTCCTCCCCCTTTGGCAGTTCTATCTTGACGGAAAATGTTATAGTTGGGTATGGAAATCTCAGAATTTTTGGTGGCCTTCCTGAGCCAGGATTCAGAAACGGCAAGGACATCAGGGTTAGCAGAGTGTGCTAAAGCAGTGAGTAAAACAAACTTAGGGAGGAGGCTTCTGATGTTGACATGCATGAAACCAAGGCTTTTTCGATCACAGAAGTCAACAAATGAGGGTGCCTGGGGACATGCAGGGCCTGGGTTTACCTCCACATCACCCGCGGAACAGAGAAGGAGTAGTATGAGGGTGCAGCTAAAGGCTATCAAAACTGGTCGCCTAGAGCATTGGGGACAGAGAATAAGAGGAGCAGGTTTCTGGGCATGGTAGAATATATTCAGGGCATAATGCGCAGACGGGGGTATGGTGGGGTGCGGGTACAGCGGAGGTAAGCCCAGGCACTGGGTGATGATGAGAGAGGTTGTATCTCTGGACATGCTAGTTGTAATGGGTGAGGTCACAGCATGTGTGGGAGGTGGGACAAAGGAGGTATCAGGGGTATGAAGAGTGGAACTAGGCGCTCCATTGTGAACTAAAACAATGATAACTAACCTGAACAACAGTATACAAAGCATATTGACATTTGAGAGAGACATACAGCGAGGCATACAGTAATCACAGGTGTTGAATTGGGAAAGCTAGCTTAAACAGTAGGTGAGACAACAACAGCTAATCAGCTAGTACAACAACAGCAGGTAAAATGGCGTTGACTAGGCAACGGGGCCGGCAGATAAAACATAAACAAGCAGAATGAGGTACCGTGATTAATGGACAGTCCAGCGTGCATCAGCTATGTAGCCAGGTGATCAGTGTCCAGGGGGCAGGGAAGCTGGATTAGTGAGTGTTATCCAGGTTAAAAGAAACTAACAATGACTAAATAGCTTGTAGCTAGTTAGCTTCTGGAGGTTCTTGAGTGTGTTCTAAAAATTAACAATAATAGCGATTCCGTATCACATTGGGTGAGGCAGGTTACCGGAAGGTATAAACAAATTAAAAATCGGAAAGAGATAAGAGAGTAAATATGGGTCCAGTGAGTGTTTGGGACGAGGCGATTCAGACGGTTAGCAGGCCTGTGCTAACAAGCTAACAGTTAGTAGGCCGGGGCTAAACAAGGAAGCGGTTAGCAGGCCGAAATAGCAAGCCAGGGGATAGCAAGGGCTAGAGAGTTAGCCTTTGGGGGACGTCGCGATGGGGTGAGTCTGTTTATTCCTCTTCATGCGGTGACATCGATAGACCGGTCGTGGGTCCGGGTAATTGTAGCCCAGGAGTATGCTACGGTGGTAGGTATTGTAGCCCAGGAGTATGCTACGGTGGTAGCACAGGGGCTCTGGCGGGGCTAGCTTCAGGCTAAGTGGGTGGAAACGCTAGCCAGCAGTAATTATCCGGGGTTGCGGTTTAGCTAAATAACTAGTTGTGAAGATCCAGCTGAAAGATGTTCCGTTTGCGGTGGGAATCCGGGGATAAAAAATAGATAGGTCCGTTATGCTCTGGTTAGAGTCGCGTTGTTCGAACTGGCGAGAGCTTTCCGAGCTAAAGGTTAGCTGATGACCGGTTAGCTGAAGACCGCTAGCATAGCTGGTAGTTAGCTGGCTAGCTTCAGTTGAGGGGTTCCGGTTCAAGTAAATATAAATACTTTAGGAAAAATAGCTACATTGGGTGAGGCGGGTTGCATGAGAGTATATGGAAGCTGAGGTTTAGCCAAATGTTTTAAAAGATATGCGAAGAAAAAATATGTAAAAACAAAAAAAGACGATATATATATACACGGGACAAGGGACACGACACGTTTTACTGCTACGCCATCTTGGATCGCCATATTCTCGATTAGTTGTGTTAAGGTTGTTAGAATATTTAGCTAGCAGCCTCCATGAATATTCTCTATTACTTGTGTTAAGGTTGTTAGCACAATGGGCTTTTTTTGCATTTTATGGCAACCCCTTGCTTACTAAACCATTAATACTGTAAATCTCGGTTTGAGAGAAGGACTGTGTGATGATATGAACGTCTAGATACCCTAGCCTGGTCTCCAGGGGGCTGCGGGGTGTGCGGTATACCAGTGTTGATTTAATTCATCAATACATTTATCTTATGCTACACAAAGATAAGTAACAAACATTTTTCTAAACTAATCCAATCTGTCAGTTGGACTTATTGCAACTGTTACTGAGATCTTTGTTCCAGTTTAGATGGTTTAGGTAGTCTCATTCATTCATCTTTGTAGCCCAGTCATTCTGAATGCAGATTGAGGGAATCGACTCCGGCTGGATTCCAATAGGATGTATGCTTGTCACCATAACACAGCGACAGCTGGTCACTAGCAAAAACACAGTGAATGCTGATCACCATGCCAGCATAACCAGTTAGACCATGCTGGTCAGACCAGCATCAGACCAGCACTGACCAGCATCAGACCAGCATCAGACCAGCACTGACCAGCATCAGACCAGCATCAGACCAGCATCAGACCAGCACTGACCAGCATCAGACCAGCACTGACCAGCATCAGACCAGCATCAGACCAGCATCAGACCAGCACTGACCAGCACAGACCAGCACTGACCAGCATCAGACCAACACTGACCAACACTGACCAGCATCAGACCAACACTGACCAACACTGACCAGCATCAGACCAACACTGACCAGCATCAGACCAGCATCTGGCCAGCATCAGACCAACACTGACCAACATCAGACCAACACTGACCAGCACAGACCAGCACTGACCAGCATCAGACCAGCACTGACCAGCATCAGACCAACACTGACCAGCATCAGACCAGCATCAGACCAGCACTGACCAGCATCAGACCAACACTGACCAGCATCAGACCAGCACTGACCAGCATCAGACCAGCATCAGACCAACACTGACCAGCATCAGACCAGCACTGACCAGCATCAGACCAACACTGACCAGCATCAGACCAGCATCAGACCAGCACTGACCAGCATCAGACCAACACTGACCAGCATCAGACCAACACTGACCAGCATCAGACCAGCACTGACCAGCATCAGACCAACACTGACCAGCATCAGACCAGCATCAGACCAGCACTGACCAGCATCAGACCAACACTGACTAGCATCAGACCAGCACTGACCAGCACTGACCAGCATCAGACCAGCACTGACCAGCATCAGACCAGCATCAGACCAGCATCAGACCAGCACTGACCAGCATCAGACCAGCACTGACCAGCATCAGACCAGCACTGACCAGCATCAGACCAGCACTGACCAGCATCAGACCAGCACTGACCAGCATCAGACCAGCATCAGACCAGCATCAGACCATCACTGACCATCATCAGACCATCATCAGACCAACACTGACCAGCATCAGACCAACACTGACCAGCATCAGACCAGCATCTGGCCAGCATCAGACCAGCATCAGACCAACACTGACCAGCATCAGACCAACACTGACCAGCATCAGACCAGCACTGACCAGCATCAGACCAGCACTGACCAGCATCAGACCAGCATCAGACCAGCATCAGACCAGCACTGACCAACACTGACCAGCATCAGACCAACACTGACCAGCATCAGACCAGCATCAGACCAGCATCAGACCAGCACTGACCAACACTGACCAGCATCAGACCAACACTGACCAGCATCAGACCAGCATCTGGCCAGCATCAGACCAGCATCAGACCAGCATCAGACCAACACTGACCAACATCAGACCAGCACTGACCAGCATCAGACCAGCACTGACCAGCATCAGACCAACACTGACCAGCATCAGACCAGCACTGACCAGCATCAGACCAACACTGACCAGCATCAGACCAACATCAGACCAGCATCAGACCAGCACTGACCAGCATCAGACCAACACTGACCAGCATCAGACCAGCATCAGACCAACACTGACCAACATCAGACCAGCACTGACCAGCATCAGACCAACACTGACCAGCATCAGACCAACATCAGACCAGCATCAGACCAGCACTGACCAGCATCAGACCAGCACTGACCAGCATCAGACCAGCACTGACCAGCATCAGACCAGCACTGACCAGCATCAGACCAGCACTGACCAGCATCAGACCAGCACTGACCAGCATCAGACCAGCATCAGACCAGCATCAGACCAGCACTGACCAGCATCAGACCAGCATCAGACCAGCATCTGACCAGCATCTGACCAACACTGGCCAGCATCAGACCAGCATCAGACCAGCATCTGACCAGCATCAGACCAGCATCAGACCAGCATCTGACCAGCATCTGGCCAGCATCTGACCAGCATCTGACCAGCATCTGACCAGCATCAGACCAGCATCAGACCAGCATCTGACCAGCATCTGGCCAGCATCTGACCAGCATCTGGCCAGCATCAGACCAGCATCAGACCAGCATCTGACCAGCATCAGACCAGCATCAGACCAGCATCTGACCAGCATCTGGCCAGCATCTGACCAGCATCTGACCAGCATCTGACCAGCATCTGACCAGCATCTGACCAGCATCTGGCCAGCATCTGACCAGCATCTGGCCAGCATCAGACCAACATCAGACCAGCACTGACCAGCATCAGACCAGCATCTGACCAGCATCTGACCAGCATCTGACCAGCATCTGACCAGCATCTGACCAGCATCTGACCAGCATCTGACCAGCATCTGACCAGCATCAGACCAACACTGACCAGCATCAGACCAACACTGACCAGCATCAGACCAACACTGACCAGCATCAGACCAACACTGACCAGCATCAGACCAGCACTGGCCAACATCAGACCAACACTGACCAGCATCAGACCAACATCAGACCAGCATCAGACCAACACTGACCAGCATCAGACCAACACTGACCAGCATCAGACCAACACTGACCAGCATCAGACCAGCACTGGCCAACATCAGACCAACACTGACCAGCATCAGACCAACACTGACCAGCATCAGACCAACACTGACCAGCATCAGACCAACACTGACCAGCATCAGACCAACACTGACCAGCATCAGACCAGCACTGGCCAACATCAGACCAACACTGACCAGCATCAGACCAACATCAGACCAGCATCAGACCAGCACTGACCAGCATCAGACCAGCATCAGACCAGCACTGACCAGCATCAGACCAGCACTGACCAGCATCAGACCAGCATCAGACCAGCACTGGCCAACACTGACCAGCTTGTAATGTATGTTAATCTATGCAGGGTTTTTCAGAAGGTAATGATTAGCAGTACGGTGATTAGCAGTACGGTGATTAGCAGTTTGTGTAATGAGAATAGTAGGAATGGACTCAAGCCATGCTGAACTTATCTGTTGGCCTCGAGGCAGACCTTTGTGTCTGAAGGATATCCTGTTGAGTGAGGAAGGCAGTCGGCTGTGGGGTGAAGTCTTTGGGTTCAGCTGCTGTTTGTTCTTGAAAGATGCCCTTTTACTGTAAATATGTTTAGCTTTTGAACTTGAACTGTTCTTGGTATGTTTAGCTAATCATGCACTGCAGCTCCATATCTCCAGGCCTTCAGAGCTGGCCCAGAGGACCATGACCCTCTACCCCATCCCATCCCCATTCCTAGGGTCTGTACCCCAGCTGTCCACCTCACCCATACCCCAGGCTTCATGCTATTTCTGGAGGCCTGTGCTGTTCTGAGGGTGGATCTGAATAGGAACTGCATGTGTGTTCTAGTGACAGCTAACTCTGCTGATGTACTGAGTTTCTTTACATGGTCACAGCTTAACTCACAGCATGATTTCTCAATGGAGCGAGTCACGGGTTATTCCTGTTTGAGCTTCTGCTTGTAAACAGGAAGCAGGAGTATGGAGTCGTGCTCTGATTTTCTGAATGGCGGACAAGGGAGGGTCTTGTATGCTTGCTTGTGGGTAGATTAACGATGGTCTAGGACTATCGCCCCCTAGTGGCGAAGGAGAAGTGTTGGAGGTTGGGCATCGCGTGTCTTAATAACGCAGTTAAGTTCGCCGGTGGCAAACTCCAGATATGTTTCCTGCTTGTTTACAGCCTCATGCAGTTTAAGTGTCAGCTTGTTATATTTCTTGTCCTGAGGTGGAATGTCACAACAGTCACGATACTAGCTGAAAACTCCCTCGGGAAGGTAGACGGGTCAACATTTGGCCATCAGGTATTCCAAGATGGGTGAAGAGTGGGTCGAGACATCCACTGCGCTCAAATAAGCACACCAGTTGTTGAAGAGGCAATACTCTCCTTTCGATTTCCCGACTCAACTGTCCTGTCCGCTTGGTGAATGGAGAATCCATTGAGTTGGATAGCCATCTTGTCTGGCCACATTTCAGAAAAGCAGAGAATATTGCAGTTACGAAAGTCCTGTTGGTAGCAATTCCACGATCAAATGTTCCTAGGCCGTCATTGAAAATAAGAATTTGTTCTTAACTGACTATGCCTAGTAAAATAAAATATATATATTTTTTTATAAAGCCCTTCATACATCAGCTGATACCTCAAAGTGCTGTACAGAAACCCAGCCTAAAACCCCAAACAGCAAGCAATGCAGGTGTAGAAGTACCGTGGCTAGGAAAAACTCCCAAAAAGGCCAGAACCTAGGAAGAAACCTAGAGAGGAACTAGGCTATGAGGGGTGGCCAGTCCTCTTCTGGCTGTGCTGGGTGGAGATTATAACAGAACATGGCCAAGATGTTCAAATGTTCATAAATTACCAGCATGGTCAAATAATAATTGTCACAGTAGTTGTCGAGGGTGCAGCAAGTCAGCACCTCAGGAGTAAATGTCAGTTGGCTTTTCGTAGCCAGTCATTCAGAGTATCTCTACTGCTCCTACTGTCTCTAGAGAGTTGAAAACAGCAGGTCTGGGACAGGTAGCACGTCCGGTGAACAGGTCAGGGTTCCATAGCCGCAGGCAGAACAGTTGAAACTGGATCAGCAGCACGACCAGGTGGCCTGGGGACAGCAAGGAGTCTTCATGCCAGGTAGTCCTGAGGCATGGTCCTAGGGCTCAGGTCCTCTGAGAGTGAGTTAGAGAGAGCATACTTAAATTCCCACAGGACACCAGATAAGACAGGAGAAATACTCCAGATATAACAGACTGACCCTAGCCCCCGACACATAAACTACTGCAGCATAATTACTGGAGGCTGAGACAGGAGGGGTCAGGAGACACTGTGGCCCCATCAGACGATACCCCCGGAGAATGCCAACCAGGCAGGATATAACCCCACCCACTCTGCCGACGCACCGCCCCACACCATCAGAGGCCATCCATCTTATTATCAAGTGAGTGGAGGGAAGAGGCGGCCGGTTTTCCCTTCACCTTAATCTCTCCAGGACTCCTCCTCTCCTGCCTCTGTTCCACTGACGTTGCCTCTTGCGACCCCGAGAATTGGGTCAGAATTACCGAATGAGCCCAGGCCAGATGATTCTAAATGAAATTTGAAGCTGGAATTGGTAACTGTTCTTGTCAATTATAAGAAATGATAGTGGATATGTTCTGTGAAAATAAAGTAAAGATTAACGGCAAGCTAAACACCTTCGCCCGCTTTGAGGATAACACCGTGCCACCGACATGGTCCGCTCCCACGGACTATGGGCTCTCATTCTTCGTGCCCTGGGTCAGAACCCTGCCCTGTGCAACTGGGTCCTAGACTTCCTGACAGGAGGACCCCAGGTGGTGAAGGTAGGAAACAACACCTCCCCTTTGCTGATCATCAACACAGAGGCCTCACAAGGGTGTGTGCTCAGCTCCCTCCTCTACGCCCTGTTCACCCATGACTGCGTGGCCATGCACGCCCCAACTCAATCATAAAGTTTGCAGATGGCACAACAATAGTAGGCCTGATTACAACAATGACAATGGAGGAGGTGAGGGTCCTGGCGGAGTGGTGGCAGGAAAATAACCTCTCCTCAACTTTAACATAACGAAGGAGCTGCTCGTGGACTTCAGGGAACAGCAGAGGGAGCAATTCAGATTGACCGCAGTGGAGAAGTTGAAAAGCTAAAAGTTCCTCAGTGTACACATCAGGGACAATCTGAAATGGTGTGGTGAAGGCGCAATGGCACCTCTTCAACCTCCGATGCCTAATTTCTAAAGCCTCCTAAGAGCCTCACAAACTTTTACAAATGCACCATTGAGAGCATCCTGTCAGGATGTATCACCGCCTGGTATGGCAACTGCACCGCTCGCAACCGCAGAGCTCTCCAGAGGGTGGTGCGGCCCAACGCATCACCGGGGGAAAACTACCTGCCCTCCAGCTATGTGTACTGAAATAGCATGGTTTTCACTAGCATCAATTATGTGTGTACTGAAATGGCATAGTTTTCACTAGCATCAGCAGCTGACTACTGTTATTAGATGTGCTGTGAATACCACAGTAATGAGATTTGCAAAATCTACAATGATTTAATGTTGCCATGCATGCTGTATAATTCTCCTGACCCTCTAATCTGCTCCAGAGATTAAGACGATTCTCCTGCCCCGCTAATCTGCTCCAGAAATTATGAGTTGTGAGACTGTACTGTATTTCCCAGAGGGGCCTCGTGTGGCTTCTACTGTAATCTCGCCTCGTGTGGCTTCTACTGTAATCTCGCCTCGTGTGGCTTCTACTGTAATCTCGCCGTGTGGCTTCTACTGTAATCTCGCCGTGTGGCTTCTACTGTAATCTCGCCTCGTGTGGCTTCTACTGTAATCTCGCCTCGTGTGGCTTCTACTGTAATCTCGCCTCGTGGGCTTCTACTGTAATCTAGCCTAGCCCCGTGTGGCTTCTACTGTAATCTAGCCTAGCCCCGTGTGGCTTCTACTGTAATCTAGCCTAGCCCAGTGCGGCTTCTACTGTAATCTAGCCTAGCCCAGTGCGGCTTCTACTCTAGCCCAGCCCAGTGCGGCTTCTACTCTAGCCCAGCCCAGTGCGGCTTCTACTCTAGCCCAGCCCAGTGCGGCTTCTACTCTAGCCCAGCCCAGTGCGGCTTCTACTCTAGCCCAGCCCAGTGCGGCTTCTACTCTAGCCTAGCCCAGTGTGTCTTCTACCCTAGCCCAGTGTGGCTTCTACTCTAGCCTAGCCTAGTGTGGCTTCTACTGTAATCTAGTGTAGTTTGTACTGTAATCTAGTGTGGTTTCTACTGTAATCTAGCCTAGTGTGGTTTCTACTCTAGCCCAGCCTAGTGTGGTTTCTACTCTAGCCCAGCCTAGTGTGGCTTCTACTCTAGCCCAGCCTAGTGTGGCTTCTACTCTAGCCCAGCCTAGTGTGTCTTCTACTTTAGCCCAGCCTAGTGTGGCTTCTACTCTAGCCCAGCCTAGTGTGGCTTCTACTCTAGCCCAGCCTAGTGCGGCTTCTACTCTAGCCCAGCCCAGTGCGGCTTCTACTCTAGCCCAGCCCAGTGCGGCTTCTACTCTAGCCCAGCCCAGTGCGGCTTCTACTCTAGCCCAGCCCAGTGCGGCTTCTACTCTAGCCCAGCCCAGTGCGGCTTCTACTCTAGCCCAGCCCAGTGCGGCTTCTACTCTAGCCCAGCCCAGTGCGGCTTCTACTCTAGCCCAGCCCAGTGCGGCTTCTACTCTAGCCTAGCCCATTGTGTCTTCTACCCTAGCCCAGTGTGGCTTCTACTCTAGCCTAGCCCAGTGTGGCTTCTACTCTAGCCTAGCCTAGTGTGGCTTCTACTGTAATCTAGTGTAGTTTGTACTGTAATCTAGTGTGGTTTCTACTGTAATCTAGCCTAGTGTGGTTTCTACTCTAGCCCAGCCTAGTGTGGCTTCTACTCTAGCCCAGCCTAGTGTGGCTTCTACTCTAGCCTAGCCTAGTGTGGCTTCTACTGTAATCTAGTGTAGTTTGTACTGTAATCTAGTGTGGTTTCTACTGTAATCTAGCCTAGTGTGGTTTCTACTCTAGCCCAGCCTAGTGTGGTTTCTACTCTAGCCCAGCCTAGTGTGGCTTCTACTCTAGCCCAGCCTAGTGTGGCTTCTACTCCAGCCCAGCCTAGTGTGGCTTCTACTCTAGCCCAGCCTAGTGTGGCTTCTACTCTAGCCCAGCCCAGTGTGGCTTCTACTCTAGCCCAGCCCAGTGTGGCTTCTACTCTAGCCCAGCCCAGTGTGGCTTCTACTCTAGCCAAGCCCAGTGTGGCTTCTACTCTAGCCAAGCCCAGTGTGGCTTCTACTCTAGCCTAGCCCAGTGTGGCTTCTACTCTAGCCTAGCCTAGTGTGGCTTCTACTCTAGCCTAGCCTAGTGTGGCTTCTACTCTAGCCTAGCCTAGTGTGGCTTCTACTCTAGCCTAGCCTAGTGTGGCTTCTACTCTAGCCTAGCCTAGTGTGGCTACTACTCTAGCCTAGTGTGGCTACTACTGTAATCTAGCCCAGTGCGGTTTCTACTCGAGCCTAGTGTGGCTTCTACTCTACCCAGCCCAGTGTGGCTTCTACTCTAGCCCAACCTAGTGTGGCTTCTACTCTAGCCCAACCTAGTGTGGCTACTACTCTAGCCCAACCTAGTGTGGCTACTACTCTAGCCCAACCTAGTGTGGCTACTACTCTAGCCCAACCTAGTGTGGCTACTACTCTAGCCCAACCCAGTGTGGCTACTACTCTAGCCCAACCCAGTGTGGCTACTACTCTAGCCCAACCTAGTGTGGCTACTACTCTAGCCCAACCTAGTGTGGCTACTACTCTAGCCCAACCTAGTGTGGCTACTACTCTAGCCCAACCTAGTGTGGCTACTACTCTAGCCCAACCTAGTGTGGCTACTACTCTAGCCCAACCTAGTGTGGCTACTACTCTAGCCCAGCCTAGTGTGGCTACTACTCTAGCCCAGCCTAGTGTGGCTACTACTCTAGCCCAGCCTAGTGTGGCTACTACTCTAGCCCAGCCTAGTGTGGCTACTACTCTAGCCCAGCCTAGTGTGGCTACTACTCTCGCCCAGCCTAGTGTGGCTACTACTCTCGCCCAGCCTAGTGTGGCTACTACTCTCGCCCAGCCTAGTGTGGCTACTACTGTAATCTAGCCCAGTGCGGCTTCTACTCTAGCCTAGTGCGGTTTCTACTGTACTCTAGCGTAATGCGGCTTCTACTCTAGTTTCTCCTAGGGCAGACCAAGTAACTGTACTGGCTCAAAGGGACCAAGTCTAATGCAGATCAGCTCCAATATCGTAGGCCAACTTCCTGGCTGGCTGCTATCCAACCCCACCCAACCATACACCACTCCACATGTTACCATGGAGACGGCATGAAGGCAGTGATCAGACCCCACCATGTTAATCAGTGACGAGAGAAGAGTTGATCTATTTGCAAGGGGCATCCGCTTCATGTGTGGTTGCCTGGGTCTTCCTCTTCCTGTTTTCCTAGGAGATATCAGGATGTCTGGTTGTGTTGGTTGAAGACGTTAAACCAGGTCATAGTGTGAGTTATGGTTGGGCTTAAGGATGTCTCTTAGGGGGAGTTACAAAGGGAGCTCAAACCAGAGGGCAGTGTGGTGTGACAGAGCTAAACACCATATATCACAGGTGGAACTGATCTCTGGGGTTCAGGGGTTAGAGGTCAAGGCTGGACGAAGGCCTTGCCAGCTCTGTAGGTCTGTAACCTGGAATGTGTTAGTTTCAGTCATGGGACTGGCTCCTCCTACCCATCGCCCACCATTCCCTCCTACCCATCTCCCCCTCCCCATCCATCCATCCCTCCCACACTCCTACCCATCTCCCCCTGCCCATCCATCCCTCCCACATTCCTGCCCTTCCATCCCTCCCACACACTCCTACCCATCCATCCCTCCCACATTCCTGCCCTTCCATCCCTCCCACACACTCCTACCCATCCATCCCTCCCACATTCCTGCCCTTCCATCCCTCCCACACACTCCTACCCATCCATCCCTCCCACACACTCCTACCCATCTCCCCTCTACCCATCCATCCATCCCTCCCACACTCCTACCCATCTCCCCCTGCCCATCCATCCCTCCCACATTCCGACCCATCTCCCCCTACCCATCCATCCCTCCCACATTCCTACCCATCCATCCCTCCCACATTCCTACCCATCCATCCCTCCCACATTCCTACCCATCCATCCCTCCCACATTCCTACCCATCCATCCATCCCTCCCACATTCCTACCCATCTCCCCCCATCTAATCTTCATTCTTACATGTTGTCATCATATCCTCCAAGAATGTTCTGAGGTCACTAGGGGTTGTCTTTGTGTGTGTGTGTGTGTGTGTCTCTCTCAGGAATCCTGAGTAGGAATCATAGGACTGTTTCAGTCATGGGACTGGCTCCACCTACAGGAGGGAGTATATAATACATGCCCATGTTATGCATCATGTTATTGTTGCTTCATTTGACCTTATGTTCATTTAACAGACACACTCATCCAGAGAGAACTCTCTGCTCTCATCCAGAGAGAACTCTCTGCTCTCATCCAGAGAGAACTCTCTGCTCTCATCCAGAGAGAACGCTCTGCTCTCATCCAGAGAGAACGCTCTGCTCTCATCCAGAGAGAACGCTCTGCTCTCATCCAGAGAGAACGCTCTGCTCTCATCCAGAGCGACTTAGAGTATTGAGTGAGTATATTTTTGGAATATTTCACAACGAGTGACGACACAACACTAAATAAAGGGAGACCTAAGACGACAACATGTCATGTGTTGCTGCCTTGCCTACACAGCATGGTAGCAACACAACATGGTAGCAGCACAAAACATGGTACAAACATTATTGGGTCCAGACAACAGCACAAAGGGCAAAGAGGTAGAGACAACAATACATCACGTAAAACAGACACAACTGTCCGTAAGCGTGTCCATGAAGAGACTGAGAAGGTAATTTGACTGCAGGAAAGGGTGTTGTGTTGGGGTCTGTGCTGCAGGAAAGGGTGTTGTGTTGGGGTCTGTGCTGCAGGAAAGGGTGTTGTGTTGGGGTCTGTGCTGCAGGAAAGGGTGTTGTGTTGGGGTCTGTGCTGCAGGAAAGGGTGTTGTGTTGGGGTCTGTGCTGCAGGAAAGGGTGTTGTGTTGGGGTCTGTGCTGCAGGAAAGGGTGTTGTGTTGGGGTCTGTGCTGCAGGAAAGGGTGTTGTGTTGGGGTCTGTGCTGCAGGAAAGGGTGTTGTGTTGGGGTCTGTGCTGCAGGAAAGGGTGCTGTGTTGGGGTCTGTGCTGCAGGAAAGGGTGTTGTGTTGGGGTCTGTGCTGCAGGAAAGGGTGTTGTGTTGGGGTCTGTGCTGCAGGAAAGGGTGTTGTGTTGGGGTCTGTGCTGCAGGAAAGGGTGTTGTGTTGGGGTCTGTGCTGCAGGAAAGGGTGTTGTGTTGGGGTCTGTGCTGCAGGAAAGTGTGTTGTGTTGGGGTCTGTGCTGCAGGAAAGTGCCACACATAACTGTTTAAAAACAAACACAAAAATAAGTGTATCGGTCCCGACCTATACAGGCCGTCGGTCTATACACTAAAAAATATATAAAATAGCTCACAGACTAATTCTCAGTACTCACACTTACTCACCGTTTTTTTTTTGGTTTTGGGGGCTGCCTCCGCCCGGGGCCCGTTCGGGGGGCTGAGTGCAATGTCTTTCAGGTTGGTCTTGTGGAGGTGTACCTGGTCGTAGAGCGGTCCAAATCCAGGGTGGGGTGATGAGCCAGGTAAACGTTGGGTTTTGAAGCACGGTCACAGGAAATGCTTGCATTCACATGCTGTATGGTGGCAAGATGAAAGTATTTTTGTGGTAGCAGGCGGTAGTTGGCCACTCGTGTTTTAGGGAAAGTGGAAGAAGCTGTCATGATGTTGGCCTGGGGGTAGTTGAACATAATGAATATGTCAGTTCGGTTGTCATCTGAGACATTCTCATCAATGATAAGATGACATAAACTGTAACAGTGGAAAGTCTACACATTATTGTTATCAGATTCACATGTTGTGTAATTTAAATGTTTGAATATGAAGTTATTTGTGAGGGGATGAAATGTGATTTTAGCTTGTAAAATGAGAGTTTGGGGTTTTCATGAGTGAATTATGCCCGCCCCTGTGAAGAGACGTGTTATAAACTATGAAAACACTATGAAAACTTCTCCCTCCACCATATAAGCCCTTGATGAAAATGTAACTTCCTGTTCCGGGTACATTAGGATGACGATCCGATGTCAGAAGGATTCAGATAATAACTACAGAACGAAGCCGACCTCAGCGTGAGCTTTGGTTGCGAATGGTATGAACTTTGAACTCTTATTCGCTAAAGAAGTGAGACATCCTCGCCATTGAGTTAGCAACAGCAGCTGTAAACGTGGGCTCGGAAAGGACGGATGACCTATCCCGTCTACCACACAGCGACGACACTAAAACGTTTCCCGTTCACCACCAGAGACACTCTTCAAAGGACTCTGTTGGGCAACACGTCTACCAACCATCTACCACCAACCTATTGAAGCGCAGCTCAGAGTAAATATTTATTGCATTTTCCTTTTCCAAATGGGCGGTAATTTAGACTGCATAATATTCTGTATTTACGAGTAGCTGCCTACGGCCCGATAGACATGGCTTCTCCCTTTGTTCTTCTGTCTTCCCGCTCTTTCACTCAAACCCAGCACATTTTCTTTGTGTAACCAGCTGTCATATCTGTTCCGTCCGCTAGGTATGTTTTCCTTTGACGTAATTTGTAATCAAGGTATGATTCATTCTGTGTATATGTAATTCTGTGTGCTTAGTTGGGTATTTAGTAAATAAATAATTAAAGCCAATTTTGTATTGCTGATTTAACTTGTTAGCTAGAGTTCGTGAAGATGACAAATAATTTACAACTTTCAGATGAGACTGAAATAAGGTGACGATTAATATTGACTGCTATTGATGTAAAATATTACTAGGTCTTTAAGAGTTTATTCGGAAGATAACAGCTCTATATTCTTTCATGGTGCCCCAACTTTGTAGTTAATTACATTTACATGATTCGCTCAATCAGGTAATATTAATTACGGAGAAATGATTTTATAGAATAGCATGTCATATCACTTAATCCGGCATGGCCAAAGACACGACAAAGCATTTTCAATCACTCCCTTGGGTGCTGTGGCTTTCCTCGTCGGTCCTCTGACCGCAGCTCCAGGGCACGCCTAGTGTTTGGGCACAATAGTTTTGCCACTTTGTTTTCTCATTCACGTATTTCCCATTTCAGTCTATAAGGAGCACTGGATGTTTTGTAAGGAGTACAATCTGTGGCTTGTGTGTGTCCTCAGTGGGGGTTATCGGGGGTGGGGGCGGTCTGATGGGTTGGTGGTTGCTATCTTGTCTGTCCTGCCTGTCGTCTGGGTCTGCAGAGGGATGTTCTGTTGGCTTATCTTGGGGGATGGCCAGGTCTCATGAGTTCTTCTTTGTCGCGTCGCAGCTTTTGCCCATCCTCCTTCAGCTGGGCTTTTTCTTCACCCCCTCCTGTTGCTGTTTTTCCACCAGAGTACAGACACCTCTGTCTGTCTGTCTCTGTGTGTCTCTCACTCTGTCTCATGCATATACACACATCTCTGTCTGTCTGTCTCTGTGTGTCTCTCACTCTGTCTCATGCATATACACACATCTCTGTCTGTCGTTGAGAGGGTGTTGTGTTGGGGTCTGTGCTGTTTATCTTTGTCTGTAGTTGAGGGGGTGTTGTGTTGGGGTCCGTGCTGTTTCTCTGTCTTTCGTTGGGGTCTGTCGTTGGGGGGTGTTGTGTTGGGGTCTGGCTGTTTATCTCTGTCTGTAGTTGAGGTGGTGTTGTGTTGGGGTCTGTGCTGTTTATCTCTGTCTGTAGTTGAGGGGGTGTTGTGTTGGGGTCTGTCTCTGTCTGTAGTTGAGGTGGTGTTGTGTTGGGGTCTGTGCTGTTTATCTCTGTCTGTAGTTGAGGGGGTGTTGTGTTGGGGTCTGTGCTGTCTGTCTGTAGTTGAGGAGGTGTTGTGTTGGGGTCTGTGCTGTCTGGTGTTGAAATGCTGTAGGAGCTCTACCAACTCCATCTCCAGTTGTGTGAATGTATCCCTCATATGAATGCTCCTTCCTTCTCCCTGGTGTTGATTATGTGAAGAGGTCTTCCCCTCTTTCAGATGTATGTCTGTATTGTTTTAGTGATTTCACCATAGTGAAGGTTTAGGATTTCTGGGTCTCTGTTTTTGGTTGGGTTTAGTTCTCAATTTTGTTCTTCATCAAACCATTTGTTGTTAATTTTCTTTGGTTGTCTGCTTGACATTTTTAGATGTTATAGGGAAATGCATTTGAGAAGTGTTCAAACCCCTTGACCTTTAACACATTAGGGTACAGCCTAATTAAAACATGTATTAAATACTTTTTTCTCATCAATCTACACACAATAACAAAGCAAAAACAGGTTTTTAGATTTATTTTTGCAAATGTAGTAAACATACTTTATTTACATAGGTATTCTGACCCTTTGCTATGAGACTCAAAATTGAGCTCCGGTGCGTCCTGTTTCCATTGATCATCCTTGAGATGTTTCTACAACTTGATTTGATTCAACCTGTAGTAAATTCAATTGATTGGACATGGGATGTGACCAACAACCCAATGATCACTCTGACAGAGCTCAGTGTCCTGATTCCCGACCAAGCTGCTATCGTCCCGACTCCCGACCAAGCTGCTATCGTCCCGACCCCGACCCAGCTGCTATCGTCCCGACTCCCGACCCGGCTGCTATCGTCCCGACTCCCGACCCGGCTGCTATCGTCCCGACTCCCGACCCGGCTGCTATCGTCCCGACCCGGCTGCTATCGTCCCGACTCCCGACCCGGCTGCTATCGTCCCGACTCCCGACCCGGCTGCTATCGTCCCGGCTGCTATCGTCCCGACCCGGCTGCTATCGTCCCGGCTGCTATCGTCCCGACCCGGCTGCTATCGTCCCGGCTGCTATCGTCCCGACCCGGCTGCTATCGTCCCGACCCGGCTGCTATCGTCCCGACTCCCGACCCGGCTGCTATCGTCCCGACTCCCGACCCGGCTGCTATCGTCCCGACTCCCGACCCGGCTGCTATCGTCCCGACTCCCGACCCGGCTGCTATCGTCCCGACTCCCGACCCGGCTGCTATCGTCCCGACTCCCGACCCGGCTGCTATCGTCCCGACTCCCGACCCGGCTGCTATCGTCCCGACTCCCGACCCGGCTGCTATCGTCCCGACTCCCGACCCGGCTGCTATCGTCCCGACTCCCGACCCGACTGCTGCTCGTCCCGACTCCCGACCCAGCTGCTATCATCCCGACCCGGCTGCTATCGTCCCGACCCGACTGCTATCGTCCCGACCCAGCTGCTATCGTCCCGACTCCCGACCGGCTGCTATCGTCCCGACTCCCGACCCGGCTGCTATCGTCCCGACTCCCGACCCGGCTGCTATCGTCCCGACTCCCGACCCGGCTGCTATCGTCCCGACTCCCGACCCGGCTGCTATAGTCCCGACTCCCGACCCGGCTGCTATCGTCCCGACTCCGACCCGGCTGCTATCGTCCCGACTCCCGACCCGGCTGCTATCGTCCCGACTCCCGACCCGGCTGCTATCGTCCCGACTCCCGACCCGGCTGCTATCGTCCCGACTCCCGACCCGGCTGCTATCGTCCCGGCTGCTATCGTCCCGACCCGGCTGCTGCTCGTCCCGACTCCGACCCGGCTGCATCGTCCCGGCTGCTATCGTCCCGACCCGGCTGCTATCGTCCCGACTCCCGACCCGCTGCTATCGTCCCGACTCCCGACCCGGCTGCTATCGTCCGACTCCCGACCCGGCTGCTATCGTCCCGGCTGCTATCGTCCCGACCCGGCTGCTATCGTCCCGACTCCCGACCCGGCTGCTATCGTCCCGGCTGCTATCGTCCCGACCCGGCTGCTATCGTCCCGGCTGCTATCGTCCCGACTCCCGACCCAGCTGCTATCGCCCCGACTCCCGACCCAGCTGCTATCGCCCCGACTCCCGACCCGGCTGCTATCGTCCCGACTCCCGACCCGGCTGCTATCGTCCCGACCCGGCTGCTATCGTCCCGACTCCCGACCCGGCTGCTATCGCCCCGACTCCCGACCCGGCTGCTATCGCCCGACTCCCGACCCGGCTGCTATCGTCCCGACTCCCGACCCGGCTGCTATCGTCCCGACCCGGCTGCTATCGTCCCGACTCCCGACCCGGCTGCTATCGCCCGACTCCCGACCCAGCTGCTATCGTCCCGACTCCCGACCCGGCTGCTATCGCCCCGACTCCCGACCCGGCTGCTATCGTCCCGACTCCCGACCCAGCTGCTATCGTCCCGACTCCCGACCCGGCTGCTATCGTCCCGACTCCCGACCCGACTCCCGACCCGGCTGCTATCGTCCCGACTCCCGACCCAGCTGCTATCGTCCCGACTCTCGACCCAGCTGCTATCGTCCCGGCCTTGATGCTAGTGTTCCGACTCCCGACCAAGCTGCTATTGTCCTGTAATTGGCCAATGGTTTAGCATGGTGTCACATGGGCCAGAGCTGATGTCATGAATAACACATTTCCTGATTTATTACATTGATGTAAGTGTTGTGTTGGGCACTCCATTACTGGAACTGATGTTACTGAGTACTGGTAGTTTCCACTTTCTTTCCTATTTGTCAAAACGTTCTACTCCTCAACTCTAAGTTCAGGATATTGTCCAGTTCCTTATAACGATGGACACCAACTCATTAACAAAGATTTGAACTATTATCGTTCACCTTTTATTTAACCTTTATTTAACTCGGCAAGTCAGTTAAGAAGAAATTCTTATTTACTATGACGGCCGAATCCGGATCACGCTAGGCCAATTGTGCGCTGCCCTATGGGACTCCCAATCACGGCCGGTAGTGACACAGCCTGGAATCGAACCAGGGTCTCTGTAGTGACTCCGTTAGAGAAATGTATAGCTCTCTCCTTTATTCTCTCTGTTCATCTTGGAATCCAGTCTAATACCAGTTCCACTGGTGGCCCGGGTAAGGAGTTTGTACAGGGAATATACCAAGGCCGATGTACACTCTGGAGACAGACAGGCTGAGGAGGGAGTTGGACAGGGAGGCTGAGGAGGGAGTTAGACAGGCTGAGGAGGGAGTTGGACAGGGAGGCTGAGGAGGGAGTTGGACAGGGAGGCTGAGGAGAGAGTTGGACAGGGAGGCTGAGGAGAGAGTTGGACAGGGAGGCTGAGGAGAGAGTTGGACAGGGAGGCTGAGGAGGGAGTTGGACAGGGAGGCTGAGGAGGGAGTTGGACAGGGAGGCTGAGGAGGGAGTTGGACAGGGAGGCTGAGGAGGGAGTTGGACAGGGAGGCTGAGGAGGGAGTTGGACAGGGAGGCTGAGGAGGGAGTTGGACAGGGAGGCTGAGGAGGGAGTTGGACAGGGAGGCTGAGGAGGGAGTTGGACAGGGAGGCTGAGGAGGGAGTTGGACAGGGAGGCTGAGGAGGGAGTTGGACAGGGAGGCTGAGGAGGGAGTTGGACAGGGAGGCTGAGGAGGGAGTTGGACAGGGAGGCTGAGGAGGGAGTTGGACAGGGAGGCTGAGGAGGGAGTTGGACAGGGAGGCTGAGGAGGGAGTTGGACAGGGAGGCTGAGGAGGGAGTTGGACAGGGAGGCTGAGGAGGGAGTTGGACAGGGAGGCTGAGGAGGGAGTTGGACAGGGAGGCTGAGGAGGGAGTTGGACAGGGAGGCTGAGGAGGGAGTTGGACAGGGAGGCTGAGGAGGGAGTTGGACAGGGAGGCTGAGGAGGGAGTTGGACAGGGAGGCTGAGGAGGGAGTTGGACAGGGAGGCTGAGGAGGGAGTTGGACAGGGAGGGAATGGAGGCTGAGGAGAGAGTTGGACAGGGAGGGAATGGAGGCTGAGGAGGGAGTTGGACAGGGAGGCTGAGGAGGGAGTTGGACAGGGAGGCTGAGGAGGGAGTTGGACAGGGAGGCTGAGGAGGGAGTTGGACAGGGAGGCTGAGGAGAACTTGTCTCAGGTGATGGACCTGCAACAGTAAAACTAACTACCTGTTGTGTGTCTGTTTCAGGTGATGTACCTGCAGCAGGGGAGCTGAGCAGAGACAAGGTGTTTCCGATGCACCCCACCAGTATTAATGGAGTAGAGGACATGTCTACTCTGGCAGAACTACATGAGGCTGCCATCATGTACAACCTTTACCTGCGCTACCAGAAGGACTGCATCTATGTAAGACAGTGTTATAGCCCAACCCTCCCAGACAGACATTATCTATGTAAGACAGTGTTATAGTCCAACCCTCCCAGACAGACATTATCTATGTAAGACGGTGTTATAGCCCAACCCTCCCAGACAGACATTATCTACTGTATGTAAGACAGTGTTATAGTCCAACCCTTCCAGACAGACATTATCTATGTAAGACAGTGTTACAACCCAACCCTCCCAGACAGACATTATCTACTGTATGTAAGACATTGTTATAGTCCAACTGTCCCAGACAGACATTATCTACTGTATGTAAGACAGTGTTATCGTCCAACCCTCCCAGACAGACATTATCTATGTAAGACATTGTTATCGTCCAACCCTCCCAGACAGACATTATCTATGTACGACATTGTTACAGCCCAACCCTCCCAGACAGACATTATCTACTGTATGTAAGACAGTGTTATCGTCCAACCCTCCCAGACATACATTATCTATGTAAGACATTGTTATCGTCCAACCCTCCCAGACAGACATTATCTATGTAAGACAGTGTTATAGTCCAACCCTCCCAGACAGACATTATCTATGTAAGACAGTGTTATAGTCCAACCCTCCCAGACACATTATCTATGTAAGACAGTGTTATAGTCCAACCCTCCCAGACACATTATCTATGTAAGACAGTGTTATAGTCCAACCCTCCCAGACAGACATTATCTATGTAAGATACTGTTATAGCCCAACCCTCCCAGACAGACATTATCTATGTAAGACAGTGTTATAGTCCAACCCTCCCAGACAGACATTATCTATGTAAGACAGTGTTATAGTCCAACCCTCCCAGACAGACATTATCTATGTAAGACAGTGTTATAGTCCAACCCTCCCAGACACATTATCTATGTAAGACAGTGTTATAGTCCAACCCTCCCAGACAGACGTTATCTATGTAAGATACTGTTATAGCCCAACCCTCCCAGACAGACATTATCTATGTAAGACAGTGTTATAGTCCAACCCTCCCAGACAGACATTATCTATGTAAGATACTGTTATAGCCCAACCCTCCCAGACAGACATTATCTATGTAAGACAGTGTTATAGTCCATCCCTCCCAGACACATTATCTATGTAAGACAGTGTTATAGTCCATCCCTCCCAGACAGACATTATCTACTGTATGTAAGACACGATTTAAAAATTGATTATTGCTAATTTTTTTTGTAGTCAATACAGAATTATTTAATGTAACACATTAAACCTCAAACAATTCATGGTAAAATTGTAAAACAATTAATTCAGACCTGTTGTTTTATTTGAAACAGGCGTTTATTGGCTGAAATGTGTGCCATCGCCCACCTGTTAAAGGAGTCAGGTGGCTAGTGAAAGGAGTCAGGTGGCTAGTGAAAGGAGTCAGGTGGCTAGTGAAAGGAGTCAGGTGGCTAGTGAAAGGAGTCAGGTGGCTAGTGAAAGGAGTCAGGTGGCTAGTGAAAGGAGTCAGGTGGCTAGTGAAAGGAGTCAGGTGGCTAGTGAAAGGAGTCAGGTGGCTAGTGAAAGGAGTCAGGTGGCTAGTTCGATGTATTGTTTGCTGTCATTATCTGTCTGTTTTGTAAAACTGAGCATTCATTTAAAATATATATATCTGTGTATAAATAAAAACTCTTCTGAAGTTGGAGCTAAGTTTGGGCCAACTAAAACATTTACATTACAGTAACACTGATAGAAAAGTGGAATAAACTCAAGTCTATGGAGCCAGTTAGTTGATAATAATTAGTTCCCACATAGAACCATTTTTTACAGTGTAGTACATGATCTAAACTCCCATTGTAGACAAACGCTTTGGCCAATTTTAAAACAGGTCTTCAGATTTGTCCATCAGCAGGCTCAGAATAAAGGTCTACGGAAGGCATTGTCTTTATTCTTGTTATGGACATGAATGGCTTAATAAGTAAGAGAACTGGGCCATAGTACGATTGCTCTGCCCCCCCCCCCTCCCTTTAATTTAGAAAGTGGGACAATGATTGACAGTGTTCATTGTTATAATCCCCTCTGTAATTGAGCTGGTCTTTGTTCAAGCCAATTCAATTCATTTACAACATCCAATACTGTTTGGATTTCCAATAAACATGTTTAAATGTAACTTTCACTAGGCTGTGAGTAGACTGAATGCAATGACCCCCCCCCCCCCCCCCCCCATTTTACCCAGGCTGAGACAAGAAGTCAGGATTGATCATTATAATAATAATAATAATAATAACAATAGCATAAGAAATAATAATAAGAAATAGCAATTCTTTCCCCTCAATTCCTTCCCTGTGTTTTCCTCTCTCCTCTATCCCCCTTCCTTGATCCTCTCTCCCCTTTCTCCTCTCCTCTATCCTCCTCCTCTCTCCACTGTCTCCTCTCCTGTCTCCCCTGTCGCAGACCAACATAGGCTCTATCCTAGCAGCGGTGAACCCCTATAAGCAGATCCCAGATCTGTATGACCCAGCAGCAGTAGACCTGTATAGTAGACACCACCTGGGAGAGCTGCCTCCTCATATCTTCGCTGTGGCCAACGAGTGTTACCGCTGTCTCTGGAAGAGACACGACAGCCAGTGTGTTCTCATCAGGTCAGTTCACCAGGGCCTTGGGAACATAGCATTAACTAGTAGCTACTGTAGTCACACGAGACTAGACTCCAACACGTAGTTTTAATACATGGGACACCTTGTCAAATGTATTTTTTTTAAATACGTTTTGTCAAATGTAATGTATGTTCGTAGTGCAGGATTGGAGCCTCATATTGAAGAGATGTTATATTATACACACAATGACATCACAATACCCCGTAATGACATGACAATACCCCGTAATGACATGACAATACCCCGTAGTGACATGACAATACCCCGTAGTGACATGACAATACCCCGTAGTGACATGACAATACCCCGTAGTGACATGACAATACCCCGTAGTGACATGACAATACCCCACAATGACATGACAATACCCCACAATGACATGACAATACCCCACAATGACATGACAATACCCCGTAGTGACATGACAATACCCCGTAGTGACATGACAATACCCCGTAGTGACATGACAATACCCCGTAGTGACATGACAATACCCCGTAGTGACATGACAATACCCGTAGTGACATGACAATACCCCGTAGTGACATGACAATACCCCGTAGTGACATCACAATACATTTACATTTAAGTCATTTGGCAGACGCTCTTATCCAGAGCGACTTACACCCGTAATGACATGACAATACCCGTAATGACATGACAATACCCCACAATACCCCGTAGTGACATGACAATACCCCGTAGTGACATGACAATACCCCGTAGTGACATGACAATACCCCGTAGTGACATGACAATACCCCGTAGTGACATGACAATACCCCGTAGTGACATGACAATACCCCGTAGTGACAAAGCGAAAACAGGTTTTTGAAAATGTTCGCAAAAACTGAAATATTTACATAAGTATTCAGACCGTTCACTCAGTACTTGATTTCAGCCTCTTGTCGTCTTGGGTATGGCGCTACAAGCTTGGCACACCTGTACTTGGGAAGTTTCTCCCATTCTTCTCTGCAGTTCCTCTCAATCTCTGTCAGGTTGGATGGGGAGCGTCACTGCACAGCTATTTTCAGGTCTCGACAGAGATGTTCGATCTGGTTCAAGTCCAGGCTCTGGCTGAGCCACTCAAGGACATTCAGAGACTTGTCCCAAAGCCACTCCTGCGTTGTCTTGGCTGTGTGGTTATGGTCGTTGTCCTGTTGGAAGGTGAACCTTCGCCCCAGTCTGAGGTCCTGAGCGCTCTGGAGCAGGTTTTCATCAAAGACCTCTCTGTACTTTGCTCCGTTCATCTTTCCCTCGATCCTGACTAGTCTCCCAGTCCCCGCTGCTGAAAAACATCCCCACAGCATGATGCTGCCACCACCATGTTTCACCGTAGGGATGGTGCCAGGTTTCCTCCAGACGTGACGCTTGGCATTCAGGCCAAATAGTTCAATCTTGATTTCATCAGACCAGAGAATCTTGTTTCTCATGGTCAGAGTCCTTTAGGTGCCTTTTGGTAAACTCCAATCGGGCTGTTATGTGCCTTTTACTGAGGAGTCTGGCCACTCTACCACGAAAGCCTGATTTGTGGAGTGCTTCAGAGATGGGGAGCCTTCGAGAAGGACAACCATCTCTACATAGGAACTCTGGAGCTCTGTCAGTGACCATCAGGTTCTTGTTCTTGGACTCCAGTCAAGTTGAAGAAACATCTCAAGGATGATCAATGGAAACAGGATGCACCTGAGCTCAATTTCTCATAGCAATTTCTCATTGCAAAGGGTCTGAATACTTATGTACATAAGCTTTCTGATTCTTATTTTGAATACATTTTTAAACATTTCTAAAAACCTGTTGTTGTTTTGTCATTATGGGGTATTGGGATGTCATTATGGGGTATTGGGATGTCATTATGGGGTGTTGGGATGTCATTATGGGGTATTGGGATGTCATTATGGGGTGTTGGGATGTCATTATGGGGTGTTGGGATGTCATTATGGGGTGTTGGGATGTCATTATGGGGTGTTGGGATGTCATTATGGGGTGTTGGGATGTCATTATGGGGTATTGGGATGTCATTATGGGGTATTGGGATGTCATTATGGGGTATTGGGATGTCATTATGGGGTATTGTGTGTAGATTGAGGGGGGAAAAACAATTGAATCCATTTTAGAACTAGGCTGTAATGTTACAAAATGTGGAATTGGTCAAGGAGTCTGAATACTTTCCAAATGCTCTGTCTGTCTCCGGTATGGAGTCATATCTGTCTCCGGTATAGAGTCATATCTGTCTGTGTCTGTCTCCGGTATAGAGTCATATCTGTCTGTGTCTGTCTCCGGTATGGAGTCATATCTGTCTGTGTCTGTCTCCGGTATGGAGTCATATCTGTCTGTATCTGTCTCCGGTATGGAGTCATATCTGTCTGTGTCTGTCTCCGGTATGGAGTCATATCTGTCTGTATCTGTCTCCGGTATGGAGTCATATCTGTCTGTCTCCGGTATGGAGTCATATCTGTCTGTCTCCGGTATGGAGTCATATCTGTCTGTGTCTGTCTCCGGTATGGAGTCATGTCTGTCTGTCTCCGGTATGGAGTCATATCTGTCTGTCTCCGGTATGGAGTCATATCTGTCTGTCTCCGGAATGGAGTCATATCTGTCTGTCTCCGGAATGGAGTCATATCTGTCTGTCTCCGGTATGGAGTCATATCTGTCTGTCTCCGGTATGGAGTCATATCTGTCTGTCTCCGGTATGGAGTCATATCTGTCTGTCTCCGGTATGGAGTCATGTCTGTCTGTGTCTGTCTCCGGTATGGAGTCATGTCTGTCTGTCTCCGGTATGGAGTCATATCTGTCTGTCTCCGGTATGGAGTCATATCTGTCTGTCTCCGGTATGGAGTCATATCTGTCTGTCTCCGGTATGGAGTCATATCTGTCTGTCTCCGGTATGGAGTCATATCTGTCTGTCTCCGGTATGGAGTCATATCTGTCTGTCTCCGGTATGGAGTCATATCTGTCTGTGTCTGTCTCCGGTATGGAGTCATATCTGTCTGTCTCCGGTATGGAGTCATGTCTGTCTGTCTCCGGTATGGAGTCATGTCTGTCTGTCTCCGGTATGGAGTCATGTCTGTCTGTCTCCGGTATGGAGTCATGTCTGTCTGTCTCCGGTATGGAGTCATATCTGTCTGTCTCCGGTATGGAGTCATATCTGTCTGTCTCCGGTATGGAGTCATATCTGTCTGTCTCCGGTATGGAGTCATATCTGTCTGTCTCCGGTATGGAGTCATATCTGTCTGTCTCCGGTATGGAGTCATATCTGTCTGTCTCCGGTATGGAGTCATGTCTGTCTGTCTCCGGTATGGAGTCATGTCTGTCTGTCTCCGGTATGGAGTCATGTCTGTCTGTCTGTCTCCGGTATGGAGTCATGTCTGTCTGTCTGTCTCCGGTATGGAGTCATGTCTGTCTGTCTGTCTCCGGTATGGAGTCATGTCTGTCTGTCTGTCTCCGGTATGGAGTCATGTCTGTCTGTCTGTCTCCGGTATGGAGTCATGTCTGTCTGTGTCTGTCTCCGGTAGAGAGTCATGTCTGTCTGTGTCTGTCTCCGGTAGAGAGTCATGTCTGTCTGTGTCTGTCTCCGGTATGGAGTCATGTCTGTCTCCGGTATGGAGTCATATCTGTCTGTCTCCGGTATGGAGTCATATCTGTCTGTGTCTGTCTCCGGTATGGAGTCATATCTGTCTGTATCTGTCTCCGGTATGGAGTCATGTCTGTCTGTGTCTGTCTCCGGTATGGAGTCATGTCTGTCTGTGTCTGTCTCCGGTATGGAGTCATATCTGTCTGTGTCTGTCTCCGGTATGGAGTCATGTCTGTCTGTGTCTGTCTCCGGTATGGAGTCATATCTGTCTGTGTCTGTCTCCAGTGGAGAGTCAGGAGCAGGGAAGACGGAGAGTACCAAGCTGCTGCTCCAGTTCCTGTCTGTGATGTCACAGAACTCATCCGGGACAGCCCACACTGAGAGGAGCACCCGTGTGGAGCAGGCCATTATCCAGAGCAGGTAACTGATTGATTCTACGGACATCCATGACCCGGTTTGGTGGTCGGTGTGTCTCTTGTTACGTTCCCCAGCTAGAAAAACACATGTTGCTCAAAAAGATGATGAAACTAACAATGACTCACTGACATCAACCAAAACCAAACAGGTGGGGTTTTAGGAGGGGTTCTGAAAGACACTGATGGGGGGTGTCCACTGGAGGTTGACTAGCAACAACAACTGGGACCTAAAAGACACCCACCATGAGTACCCACTACATTTACCCAAGAAGAGATAAACAGAAGGAAAATCCACACAATTTAAAGACCGGAAGTAAACCTAAAAGTGGAGCAAAACAAAACCAGGGAAATCGGATAAAGGATGTGCCAACTAAAAGAGCTGACCCTCCACATCTATCAAGACAACTTAAGGTGTTGACCCTCCACATCTATCAAGACAACTAAAGGTGTTGACCCTCCACATCTATCAAGACAACTAAAGGTGTTGACCCTCCACATCTGTCAATACAACTAAAGGTGTTGACCCTCCACATCTGTCAATACAACTAAAGGTGTCGACCCCCCCCCCCCCCACACATCTATCAATAAAACTAAAGGTGTCGACCCCCTCCACATCTATCAATACAACTAAAGGTGTCGACCCCCCCCCACACATCTATCAATACAACTAAAGGTGTTGACCCCCCCACATCTCTCAAGACAACTAAAGGAGTTGACCCCCCCACACATCTATCAATACAACTAAAGGTGTTGACCCTCCACTTCTCTCAATACAACTTAAGGTGTCGACCCCCCCCCACATCTATCAATACAACTAAAGGTGTGGACCCCCCCACCCACATCTCTCAAGACAACTAAAGGTGTTGTCCCTCCACATCTATCAATACAACTAAAGGTGTCGACCCCCCCCCCCACACATCTATCAATACAACTAAAGGTGTTGACCCCCCCCCACATCTCTCAAGACAACTAAAGGGGTTGACCCTCCACTTCTCTCAAGACAACTAAAGGTGTCGACCCCCCCCCCACATCTCTCAAGACAACTAAAGGTGTCGACCCCCCACATCTCTCAAGACAACTAAAGGTGTCGACCCCCCCCCACATCTATCAAGACAACTAAAGGTGTCGACCCCCCACATCTATCAAGACAACTAAAGGTGTCGACCCCCCCCCCCCACACATCTCTCAAGACAACTAAAGGTGTCGACCCCCCCCCCCACATCTCTCAAGACAACTAAAGGTGTCGACCCCCCACATCTATCAAGACAACTAAAGGTGTCGACCCCCCCCCCCACATCTCTCAAGACAACTAAAGGTGTCGAACCCCCACATCTATCAAGACAACTAAAGGTGTCGACCCTCCACATCCCTCAAGACAACTTTAGGAGTTGACCCCCTCCCCCACATCTCTCAAGACAACTAAAGGTGTCGAACCCCCACATCTCTCAAGACAACTAAAGGAGTTGACCCCCCCACATCTATCAAGACAACTAAAGGAGTCGACCCTCCACATCTCTCAAGACAACTGGAGCACTGGGCCAGACACTCTTAAATAGAACCTGGACCAGCTCAGGTGAAACACCTTCCCACTAACGACATGGACAAGCCAGCACAGGTGTAACACATACTGACTAACGAGGTGACACCAATCGGTGCGCCCTACGTGCTAAAGTCCAACCTCAAAACATAATTGGAAAAACCAAAGCCTGTAACTCTCCCTCTCTCCCTCTCTCCCTCTCTCCCTCCCTCCTCCAGCCCCATCATGGAGGCGTTTGGGAATGCCAAGACGGTGTACAACAACAACTCTTCCCGCTTTGGGAAGTTTATCCAGCTCCACTTCTCCCAGAGTGGGAACATCCAGGGAGGCTGTATCATCGACTGTATCCCTAAAACACTGTCTCACACTCACTCTCACACACACTCTCATATACACTCTCACACTGTCTGTGTTCTCCTTAACTTCACACCTTCAGATTTACTTGAAAAGAACCGTGTGGTGAGACAGAACCCTGGAGAGAGGAACTATCATATCTTCTATGCTCTGCTGGCCGGGGCCGACAAGATCCACAGAGGTTGTAACCTTCCTGTCTAGACTCCTACACTAGCGGACAGTTAACACAGCATCCTAACCTTCCTGTAGAGACTCCTACACTAGAGGACAGTTAACACAGCATCCTAACCTTCCTGTAGAGACTCCTACACTAGAGGACAGTTAACACAGCATCCTAACCTTCCTGTCTAGACTCCTACACTAGAGGACAGTTAACACAGCATCCTAACCTTCCTGTCTAGACTCCTACACTAGAGGACAGTTAACACAGCATCCTAACCTTCCTGTAGAGACTCCTACACTAGAGGACAGTTAACACAGCATCCTAACCTTCCTGTAGAGACTCCTACACTACAGGACAGTTAACACAGCATCCTAACCTTCCTGTAGAGACTCCTACACTAGAGGACAGTTAACACAGCATCCTAACCTTCCTGTCTAGACTCCTACACTAGAGGACAGTTAACACAGCATCCTAACCTTCCTGTAGAGACTCCTACACTAGAGGACAGTTAACACAGCATCCTAACCTTCCTGTAGAGACTCCTACACTAGAGGACAGTTAACACAGCATCCTAACCTTCCTGTAGAGACTCCTACACTAGAGGACAGTTAACACAACATCCTAACCTTCCTGTAGAGACTCCTACACTAGAGGACAGTTAACACAGCATCCTAACCTTCCTGTAGAGACTCCTACACTAGAGGACAGTTAACACAGCATCCTAACCTTCCTGTCTAGACTCCTACACTAGAGGACAGTTAACACAGCATCCTAACCTTCCTGTAGAGACTCCTACACTAGAGGACAGTTAACACAGCATCCTAACCTTCCTGTAGAGACTCCTACACTAGAGGACAGTTAACACAACATCCTAACCTTCCTGTAGAGACTCCTACACTAGAGGACAGTTAACACAGCATCCTAACCTTCCTGTAGAGACTCCTACACTAGAGGACAGTTAACACAGCATCCTAACCTTCCTGTAGAGACTCCTACACTAGAGGACAGTTAACACAGCATCCTAACCTTCCTGTAGAGACTCCTACACTAGAGGACAGTTAACACAACATCCTAACCTTCCTGTAGAGACTCCTACACTAGAGGACAGTTAACACAGCATCCTAACCTTCCTGTCGAGACTCCTACACTAGAGGACAGTTAACACAGCATCCTAACCTTCCTGTAGAGACTCCTACACTAGAGGACAGTTAACACAGCATCCTAACCTTCCTGTAGAGACTCCTACACTAGAGGACAGTTAACACAGCATCCTAACCTTCCTGTCGAGACTCCTACACTAGAGGACAGTTAACACAACATCCTAACCTTCCTGTCTAGACTCCTACACTAGAGGACAGTTAACACAGCATCCTAACCTTCCTGTAGAGACTCCTACACTAGAGGACAGTTAACACAGCATCCTAACCTTCCTGTAGAGACTCCTACACTAGAGGACAGTTAACACAGCATCCTAACCTTCCTGTAGAGACTCCTACACTAGCGGACAGTTAACACAGCATCCTAACCTTCCTGTCTAGACTCCTACACTAGAGGACAGTTAACACAGCATCCTAACCTTCCTGTCTAGACTCCTACACTAGAGGACAGTTAACACAGCATCCTAACCTTCCTGTCTAGACTCCTACACTAGAGGACAGTTAACACAACATCCTAACCTTCCTGTAGAGATTCCTACACTAGAGGACAGTTAACACAGCATCCTAACCTTCCTGTAGAGACTCCTACACTACAGGACAGTTAACACAGCATCCTAACCTTCCTGTAGAGACTCCTACACTAGAGGACAGTTAACACAGCATCCTAACCTTCCTGTAGAGACTCCTACACTACAGGACAGTTAACACAGCATCCTAACCTTCCTGTCTAGACTCCTACACTAGAGGACAGTTAACACAACATCCTAACCTTCCTGTCTAGACTCCTACACTAGAGGACAGTTAACACAGCATCCTAACCTTCCTGTCTAGACTCCTACACTAGAGGACAGTTAACACAGCATCCTAACCTTCCTGTAGAGACTCCTACACTACAGGACAGTTAACACAGCATCCTAACCTTCCTGTCTAGACTCCTACACTAGAGGACAGTTAACACAGCATCCTAACCTTCCTGTAGAGACTCCTACACTAGAGGACAGTTAACACAGCATCCTAACCTTCCTGTCTAGACTCCTACACTAGAGGACAGTTAACACAACATCCTAACCTTCCTGTCTAGACTCCTACACTAGAGGACAGTTAACACAGCATCCTAACCTTCCTGTCTAGACTCCTACACTAGAGGACAGTTAACACAGCATCCTAACCTTCCTGTAGAGACTCCTACACTACAGGACAGTTAACACAGCATCCTAACCTTCCTGTCTAGACTCCTACACTAGAGGACAGTTAACACAGCATCCTAACCTTCCTGTAGAGACTCCTACACTAGAGGACAGTTAACACAGCATCCTAACCTTCCTGTCTAGACTCCTACACTAGAGGACAGTTAACACAACATCCTAACCTTCCTGTCTAGACTCCTACACTAGAGGACAGTTAACACAACATCCTAACCTTCCTGTCTAGACTCCTACACTAGAGGACAGTTAACACAGCATCCTAACCTTCCTGTAGAGACTCCTACACTAGAGGACAGTTAACACAGCATCCTAACCTTCCTGTAGAGACTCCTACACTAGAGGACAGTTAACACAGCATCCTAACCTTCCTGTAGAGACTCCTACACTAGAGGACAGTTAACACAGCATCCTAACCTTCCTGTAGAGACTCCTACACTAGAGGACAGTTAACACAGCATCCTAACCTTCCTGTAGAGACTCCTACACTAGAGGACAGTTAACACAGCATCCTAACCTTCCTGTAGAGACTCCTACACTAGAGGACAGTTAACACAACATCCTAACCTTCCTGTCTAGACTCCTACACTAGAGGACAGTTAACACAACATCCTAACCTTCCTGTCTAGACTCCTACACTAGAGGACAGTTAACACAGCAGAGATGGAACCACAGGTTCCAAAGTGGTGTGGCAAAATGTGTCTTTTTCTGGAGCCTGGAGTTTTTCCTGATCATGACCTGGTTGGGTAAAATTCTGGGTCCTATTTGTAGGTCATGACAAAATGTTATTATAGATGGCTTCTCTTTTCATCTGTGCTATGACTAGACGACTGGAGTTTTTCTTGTCGGGTCATGTGAATTGGAAACACTCCTGGCCTTAGTTGGATCAATCCCTTTCAAATGACCACAAATCTGTTATTATCCATTCTGATATCAAAAGAGCCAGAGACGACAACCTCCACGGACATCATGCTCTGTAGTTTAGTGAACCACTATAGAACAAGAATATACACCAGTCCAATAATGTTAACAGGAACACACCAGTTTTTCAAATACAAAGAACAACAATCATTAGGATTCGTTAATGATCAATTACCATGTCAACAGTTTCACAACGTTAGTATTTTTAAAGGTGTCCGTTTTGTAATATGAATGTCAGAATTTATTAATAATTAACATACTGAAAAATAACTAATTAGCCTGTTTGTTTCGTGTGGGTAAACTGGGGGTGTGTCTTCAGTTTGATAGGTTGCCCTGGTAACCATTCTGGGGTTCTCCTCCGGGATGTAGTCGCAAAACTTCCCCAACATCTTGACAAGATGCTGTTTTAACAGTTTTCAGTCATTTGTTGATCAGATTCTGAATCTCGAAATCCGCATGTCAGTCCTCCTGTTAGAAACGGTAAGCTTCATCTTGAACGGTAAGCTTCATCTTGAAGGTCATCCACTTTGTCCCACTGTCCAAATCGATGGTTCCCCCTCCCTTTCTTTGACACGTTGAGCGAATTCAGATGATCAAAACTATCCGCCTGGTAGTCAACCTGTGCTAGCCGTTCCTCAGTGGTGGGTTTAGGTAGAGGCAGACGCCCAGGGCGGCACCTGTGTGAGCCGTTCCTCAGTGGCGGGTTTAGGTAGAGGCAGACGCCCAGGGCGGCACCTGCGCGAGCCGTTCCTCAGTGGCGGGTTTAGGTAGAGGCAGACGCCCAGGGCGGCACCTGCGCGAGCCGTTCCTCAGTGGCGGGTTTAGGTAGAGGCAGACGCCCAGGGCGGCACCTGCGCAAGCCGTTCCTCAGTGGCGGGTTTAGGTAGAGGCAGACGCCCAGGGCGGCACCTGTGTGAGCCGTTCCTCACAATCAAATCTTCAGCCAGAGGTGACTTGGAAACGCAGAAATGTCTGCCTAAAGTTTTGAAAAATTATACCAAACCTTTACCCCTGGATAAAGTGGACCTCTGCATGATATAGCACCTGCTGGAGCTCGTTCCCCATTATCCCTTTAGAAGGCCTGATTATACACCTGCTGGAGCTCGTTCCCCATTATCCCTTTAGAAGGTCTGGAAACACCTGCTGGAGCTCGTTCCCCATTATTCCTTTAGAAGGTCTGGAAACACCTGCTGGAGCTCGTTCCCCATTATTCCTTTAGAAGGTCTGGAAACACCTGCTGGAGCTCGTTCCCCATTATCCCTTTAGAAGGCCTGGAAACACCTGCTGGTGCTCGTTCCCCATTATCCCTTTAGAAGGCCTAATTATACACCAGCTTGAGCTCGTTCCCCATTATCCCTTTAGAAGGCCTGGAAACACCTTTTTGATATAGTCGATAGACTGGATCACATCCTGGAGAGTGGCGTGGAGCTCAGGCACCTTGTCCTTCGCTGCCTCCCTGTGTAGGAAGCAGTTGTTCCACGTCACACTCGGTTCTCTCTCCAGGATCTGCTTTACTACCCCGGAGTGCTTTCCAGTCATGGCAGCTGCCCCATCAGTGGTCACACCAACGCACCCATTCCTGACCAGTCC
>NC_088221.1:54301479-54352606 GCF_036934945.1 Oncorhynchus masou masou | reverse complement strand
TCTCCTGTTGGACAAACGACTCTGCTCTCCTGTTGGACAAACGACTCTGACTCCCTCTCCTGTTGGACAAACGACTCTGCTCTCCTGTTGGACAAACGACTCTCCTGTTGGACAAACGACTGCTCTCCTGTTGGACAAACGACTCTGCTCCTCCTGTTGGACAAACGACTCTGCTCTCCTGTTGGACAAACGACTCTGCTCTCCTGTTGGACAAACGACTCTGCTCTCCTGTTGGACAAACGACTCTGCTCTCCTGTTGGACAAACGACTCTGCTCTCCTGTTGGACAAACGACTCTGCTCTCCTGTTGGACAAACGACTCTGCTCTCCTGTTGGACAAACGACTCTGCTCTCTGTTGGACAAACGACTCTGCTCTCCTGTTGGACAAACGACTCTGCTCTCCTGTTGGACAAACGACTCTGCTCTCCTGTTGGACAAACGACTCTGCTCTCCTGTTGGACAAACGACTCTGCTCTCCTGTTGGACAAACGACTCTGCTCTCCTGTTGGACAAACGACTCTGCTCTCCTGTTGGACAAACGACTCTGCTCTCCTGTTGGACAAACGACTCTGCTCTCCTGTTGGACAAACGACTCTGCTCTCCTGTTGGACAAACGACTCTGCTCTCCTGTTGGACAAACGACTCTGCTCTCCTGTTGGACAAACGACTCTGCTCTCCTGTTGGACAAACGACTCTGCTCCTGTTGGACAAACGACTCTGCTCTCCTGTTGGACAAACGACTCTGCTCTCCTGTTGGACAAACGACTCTGCTCTCCTGTTGGACAAACGACTCTGCTCTCCTGTTGGACAAACGACTGCTCTCCTGTTGGACAAACGACTCTGCTCTCCTGTTGGACAAACGACTCTGCTCTCCTGTTGGACAAACGACTCTGCTCTCCTGTTGGACAAACGACTCTGCTCTCCTGTTGGACAAACGACTCTGCTCTCCTGTTGGACAAACGACTCTGCTCTCCTGTTGGACAAACGACTCTGCTCTCCTGTTGGACAAACGACTCTGCTCTCCTGTTGGACAAACGACTCTGCTCTCCTGTTGGACAAACGACTCTGCTCTCCTGTTGGACAAACGACTCTGCTCTCCTGTTGGACAAACGACTCTGCTCTCCTGTTGGACAAACGACTCTGCTCTCCTGTTGGACAAACGACTCTGCTCTCCTGTTGGACAAACGACTCTGCTCTGCTCTCCTGTTGGACAAATGACTCTGCTCTCCTGTTGGACAAACGACTCTCCTCTCCTGTTGAACAAACGACTCACTCCAGTCTACTGGCTTGCTTCATAACTGTTAGCGAGACCTGGTCAGTGGTTTGCAAAATGGGCTAGGGAGAGGACTGGACACATTACGTTATAGCCTTATTCTAAAATTGATTAAAACAAATATCTCGTCAATCTACACACTACCCCATAATGACAAAGCAAAAACTGGTTGTTAGAAATTTTAGCAAATTTATTAAAAAATAAATATTTATATAAGTGTTCAGACCCTTTGCTAGGAGACTAAATTGAGCTCTAGTCCTGTCCTCTAGTCCTCTAGTCCTCAACATCCTTGAGATGTTTCTACAAATTCACTCCCCGGTCAGCTGGTGGTTCCTGTTACTGCAGACCTGGCTCCTCTTCCTCACTCCCCAGTCAGCTGGTGGTTCCTGTTATTGCAGACCTGGCTCCTCTTCATCACTCCCCAGTCAGCTGGTGGTTCCTGTTATTGCAGACCTGGCTCCTCTTCATCACTCCCCAGTCAGCTGGTGGTTCCTGTTATTGCAGACCTGGCTCCTCTTCATCACTCCCCAGTCAGCTGGTGGTTCCTGTTATTGCAGACCTGGCTCCTCTTCATCACTCCCCAGTCAGCTGGTGGTTCCTGTTATTGCAGACCTGGCTCCTCTTCCTCACTCCCCGGTCAGCTGGTGGTTCCTGTTATTGCAGACCTGGCTCCTCTTCATCACTCCCCAGTCAGCTGGTGGTTCCTGTTATTGCAGACCTGGCTCCTCTTCCTCACTCCCCGGTCAGCTGGTGGTTCCTGTTATTGCAGACCTGGCTCCTCTTCCTCACTCCCTAGGAACATGTTAGGTTCTTGATAAAGAGTAAGTAAAACTCATGGATTCTTATTAAAGCTCAAACCAAATACGGCTGCATATGACAAGGAACATATTAACTCTTTGTCCTATTTTATTTTTTTTTACCTTTATTTAACCAGGCAAGTCAGTGAAGAACATTCTTATGTTCAATGACGGTCTAGGAACAGTGGGGTTAACTGGTCTAGGAACAGTGGGTTAACTGGTCTAGGAACAGTGGGTTAACTGGTCTAGAAACAGTGGGTTAACTGGTCTAGAAACAGTGGGTTAACTGGTCTAGGAACAGTGGGTTAACTGGCCTAGGAACAGTGGGGTTAACTGGTCTAGGAACAGTGGGGTTAACTGGTCTAGGAACAGTGGGGTTAACTGGTCTAGGAACAGTGGGTTAACTGGTCTAGGAACAGTGGGTTAACTGCCTGTTCAGGGGCAGAACGACAGAATTGTAAATTGTCAACTCGGGGGTTTGAACTTGCATCCTTCCGGTTACTAGTCCAACACTCTTACCACTAGGCTACCCTGCCGTGCCTTACACCACGGAAGATTAATGATCTGTTCTTCCTCACTTCATCTAACCTGACCCAAAGTGCTCACTCCTCCCCAACTCACGGCTGTCAAGGTGCCTGGTACCAGACTGTCTCTTCTCCTCCCAGAGGATCCCTGATGTCTAACAATAACATATCCTGACAGAATGTAAATGTTATACATTCCTCCCTCAGTGACATGAATAAGTATATTTCTGGTGTAAAAGTCAGAAGTCATCACATGGGTGGGAGGTCGTTGACTCCAGTCTGGAGCAGACCACGCAGACCACCCATCTGTTGTTTTAACAGACAGGAACAGACACAGTGGGCACTGTTACTGCAGCCCTCAGTAGAACACATTGGACACTACGGTGCTGCAGCCCTCAGTAGAACACAGTGGACACTATGGTGCTGCAGCCCTCAGTAGAACACAGTGGGCACTGTTACTGCAGCCCTCAGTAGAACACATTGGACACTACGGTGCTGCAGCCCTCAGTAGAACACAGTGGACACTATGGTGCTGCAGCCCTCAGTAGAACACAGTGGACACTATGGTGCTGCAGCCCTCAGTAGAACACAGTGGACACTATGGTGCTGCAGCCCTCAGTAGAACACAGTGGACACTATGGTGCTGCAGCCCTCAGTAGAACACAGTGGACACTACGGTGCTGCAGCCCTCAGTAGAACACAGTGGACACTATGGTACTGCAGCCCTCAGTAGAACACAGTGGACACTATGGTGCTGCAGCCCTCAGTAGAACACAGTGGACACTATGGTACTGCAGCCCTCAGTAGAACACAGTGGACACTATGGTGCTGCAGCCCTCAGTAGAACACAGTGGACACTACGGTGCTGCAGCCCTCAGTAGAACACAGTGGACACTATGGTACTGCAGCCCTCAGTAGAACACAGTGGACACTATGGTGCTGCAGCCCTCAGTAGAACACAGTGGACACTATGGTGCTGCAGCCCTCAGTAGAACACAGTGGACACTATGGTGCTGCAGCCCTCAGTAGAACACAGTGGACACTATGGTGCTGCAGCCCTCAGTAGAACACAGTGGACACTATGGTACTGCAGCCCTCAGTAGAACACATTGGACACTATGGTACTGCAGCCCTCAGTAGAACACAGTGGACACTATGGTGCTGCAGCCCTCAGTAGAACACAGTGGACACTATGGTGCTGCAGCCCTCAGTAGAACACAGTGGACACTATGGTGCTGCAGCCCTGTGCTCTGAGCCTGCCAGCCCGGGATGGCTAATGACTAGGCTGTGCTATGTGGCAGGATTGATAGACTAAGTGTCAAGGACCTCTCCAACTGGTCAGAACCCGAGTCAGGAACTAACTGGTAGCAGTCTGTTGTATTGAAATGTCACGTATACTGTTGAAGACCGTCTCTCTTTCTGGCTAATGTTTTCTCTCTGAAATGTTGGTGCCTATACTGTAGAACCAGGACGGGAAATAATTAATATTTCTCTTATGGCATGTGTATGGGGTGCCATGCCCCTGCTGAAGTGGCCCTTGACATTGACACATTCTAGTAGTTGTTGACAGTCGGGGGCATCAGATTCTAGTAATGTCCTCTGTCCTCCCAGAGGCTGATCTTCTGTTGTGTTTCAGGGGGCCCGTGTGTGGCTGCGGGACAAAGAGCTGCTCCTCCCTGCTACTGTCAGCTCCTGTTCACACGACGACGGATACCTGGTCCTTACAACCGACTACGGAAAGGTAAGGAGGACAAACTACGTACTGGGACAAACCAAACTATCCTCACTATCCAAGATGGTCTTTATCAGGCTAATTACTCTGTGTTGTAGGGCCTATGTTGACTGCTACAGGTGTAGTAAGTCCACCGAGCAGATTAGATTAGATTACCAACATGTGTTATTTATCTTTGTGTAGCATGAAAAGGTGAAATAAATACAATTGTTGTAAATGTCTGGTAGTTATGTCCAGATGTTGAAGGCCTGGATTAGAGGTCGACCTCTACCCTGGATCGCCTACAGACACTTGTGGGGCCACAATGGGGTTTTCAGCATGTTCAGGATTTCTTTAAAAAGGCTAGTCAGTAAACAGATTGAAATAGATAAATAGTGTGGTATGTTTGTGTTAACTCAGTCAGCCAGGAGTACAGGTGATGATTATTGTTTCATCCAGGAGATAGTTTTCATTTGAGCAGGGGTCTGTGTACAGCCGTAAGTATGGATCTCAGGACCATGAATATTAGTGTTCTGTGGGTGTCCACTGAGTAAGCTGATCACCCAAGGCCCGTAGGTAAGGCTGCACAGTTCATATAAGTACGGTGCATTCGGACTCCTTGGCTTTTTCCACATTTTGTTACATTACAACCGAATTCTGAAATGGATTGATTAGATTTTTCCCTCATCAATCTGCACACAATACCCCATGATGACATCACAATACCCCATGATGACATCACAATACCCCATGATGACATCACAATACCCCATGATGACATCACAATACCCCAGAATGACAAAGCTAAAACTGTTTATAATTTTTAAATTAAAAAAAAAATGTTTGCAAGTTTATTAAAAAAAAAAAACTATCTGGAAATATAACATTTGCGTAGGTAATTCAGACCCTTTACTCAGTACTTTGTTGAAGCACCTTATTTTTAATTTACCTTTATTTAATGAGGCAAGTCGGTAAGAACAAATTCTTATTTTCAATGACAACCTAGGAACAGTGGGTTAACTGCCTGTTCAGGGGCAGAACCACAGATTAATATAGTAGACCCTGTTAGCTTAGTGGACCTATATCAGTGGGTTAACTGGCCTAGGAACAGTGGGTTAACTGGCCTAGGAACAGTGGGTTAACTGGCCTAGGAACAGTGGGTTAACTGGCCTAGGAACAGTGGGTTAACTGGTCTAGGAACAGTGGGGTTAACTGCCTGTTCAGGTGCAGAATGACAGATTAATATAGTAGACCCTGTTAGCTTAGTGGACCTATATCAGTGGGTTAACTGGCCTAGGATCAGTGGGTTAACTGCCTGTTCAGGGGCAGAACCACAGATTTTTTTTTACCTTGTCGGGGAATCGATCTTTGAACCTTTCAGTTACTAGTCAAACTCTCTAACCACTAGGCTACCTGCCACCCCTTTTGATGGTGAGTGTTGCTGCACAGCTATTTTCAGGTCTCTCCAGAGATGTTTGATTGCGTTCAAGTCCAGGCTCTGGCGGGGCAACTCAAGCACATTCAGAGACTTGTCCCGAAGCCACTTCTGTGTGATCCTGGCTGTGTGGGTTGTTGTCCTGTTGGAAGGTGAACCTTCACCCCAGTCTGAGGTCCTGAGCGCTCTGGAGCAGGTTTTCATCAAGGATCTCTCTGTACTTTACTCCGTTCATCTTTACCTCGACCCTGACTAGTTTTCCAGTCCCTGAAAAACATCCCCACAGCATGATTCTGCCACCACCATGCTTCACCGTAGGGATGGTACCAAGTTTCCTCCAGATGTGACGCTTGGTATTGAACTCGTAGGCCAGTCTTTTTATTTTATTAAAAAAAAAAAAAAATTCCATCAGACCAGAGGAGCTTGTTTCTCTTGATCAGAGTTCAGGTGCATTTTGGCAAACTCCAAGCGGGCTGTCATGTGCCTTTTACTGAGGAGTGGCTTCTGTCTGGCCACTGTACTGTAAAGGTCTGATTGGGTGAGTGCTGCAGTGATGATTGTCCTTCTGGAAGGTTCTCCCATCTCCACAGATTAATTCTGGAGCTCTGTCAGTGACCTTTTGGTTCGTGGTCACCTCCCTGACTAAGGCCCTTCTCCTCTGATTGCTCAGTTTGGCCAGGTGGCCAGCTCTAGGAAGAGTCTTGATGGTTCCAAACTTTTTCCATTTAAGAGTGATGGAGTCCACTGTGTTCTTAGGGAACTTCAATGCTGCAGAAATGTTTTTGTTTCCCTTCCGCAGATCTGTGCCTCGACACAATCCTGTCTCTGAGCTCTACGGACAATTCCTTCAACCTCATGGCTTGGTTTTTGCTCAGACATGAACTGTCAACTGTGTGACCATATATAGACAGGTGTGAGCCTTTCCAAATCATGTCCAATAAATTGAATTTACCACAGGTTGACTCCAAGTCGTAGAAACATCTCAAGGATGATCAATGGAAAAAGGAAGCACCTGAGCTCAATTTAGAGGCTCATAAAGTCTGAATACTTATGTAAATATGGTATTTATTTATTTTTTAGAAAAAAACTGATCTAAAAACCTGTTTTGACTTTGTCATTATGGGGTATTGTGATGTCATTATGGGGTATTGTGATGTCATTATGGGGTATTGTGATGTCATTATTGGGTATTGTGTAGATTGAGGATATTTTTTTATTTAATCAATTTTAGAATAAGGCGCTAAGATCAAATGTGGAAAGTCAAGGGGTCTGAATTCTTTCTGGATGTCTAATACATCCACAGTGCAATTTCAACAGATTTAAACTTTTTTTGTGACAACTTTTGTTGAATTTATATAACATTCTGACCTTGTTTAGCATGATCAAATATGACATGATTCCATGATTTGGATCTGTTTTTAATCACTTTCAGTTGGACTTTTATTTTGAAGGTGAACGCAAATTCCACTTGTGTCTAATCTTTATTGTGGCTAGTTTCATACAGGTAGCATACAGCTAAATTTAAACTAGCTCTTAGCATGAGGCGAGCTAGTGAATTTTCTAACCATTAATTACTGCAAACTAAATCCTCTAACTAAGTCCGCAACATCCATTATTGTTAGGTTAACCTCTAAACATATAATGAGGAGACATTATCTACCTTGGACAAAAACAGCATTTTTTTTTTTTTTACCTTAAACATCACATGTTTTGCTAACTTTCATGGGTTATCTTACAAGGTATCTTATAGTTATACATTACAAACCTGTAAAACAGGAGAAATGATGAGATGAGAAAATTAGTTTCAGAAAAGGTTCTGTCAATAGAATGAGGAAGTGTGGCCAATGAGGAAGTGTGGCCAATGAGGAAGTGTGGCCAATGAGGAAGTGTGGCCAATGAGGAAGTGTGGCCAATGAGGAAGTGTGGCCAATGAGGAAGTGTGGCCATAATCACCATTGT
This sequence comes from Oncorhynchus masou masou, assembly GCF_036934945.1. Classification (NCBI taxonomy): domain Eukaryota; kingdom Metazoa; phylum Chordata; class Actinopteri; order Salmoniformes; family Salmonidae; genus Oncorhynchus; species Oncorhynchus masou. The sequence continues at coordinate 54,344,907 of NC_088221.1, read as the reverse complement.
AAAGGCCACCAACCAATAGATCTGCTGCCTCCACCCAATGGTACCAATACCTTTACAGGTTATATTAATGCATTAACCTGGGGGACTACAATAAGGAAATAAAAGTAGTACAATTATTGGCTCTCAAATAATAAAACCATTTATAAAACCATTAACCATTAATAAACCCCCCCCCCCCAAAAAAATCAAATAAACACAACTGTGACCATACATTTTGTGCGCGTCACATTTTCAAATGGTATCTGGGGGGTCTGACCTCCAGGGGTATGCCGACCTCTTTTAAATCCCAAGCGAGGTTGACTCCCAAGTAATCTAATTTTGCTGGTCTGCAAACCACGCCCATCATATCACATTTCCCAGCATGCTCTATGCCAGGTAGATAAAAAAAATAGCTGTGTTTCTTTCATTTACAGTGGCGTCCCTCAGTTTAGCGACTTTTGCTGTTTGAAAAATACATTTCCTGCACATTGCCATGGGGTAAAGAGAAAAATGTGCCATTTTGTAGCTCATGCTATTCTACACAGTTTGTAATGTGGCTGAGAGAAAAGACCCTGTTGGCCCTCTAGGCTTGGGCAGTGTACCGGGGTATTTGGAAATAGCCGTTGGATGGTTTTTCAATTCAATTGAAACTATTTTCTTTTACATTTTTCTTAATACATTCTGAATAATTGTAGATACTTTTTATGTAAATATGTAATATGTTTTCTTCATGTCACATGATTTGACATGATGAAGTTTACCGTTTTCCCCAGAACAGTCAGGTGTTTGTAAACGACAGGAGAAAACAGGAGCTGGTGAGACCAGCTGTGTATTGACAGGGGTCACATTTTATAATGAAGTGTTTTATTGTTGTTGTTTCAATAGAGGACGTGCAACTAACTCACTTTTGTACATCGCACATCCTAAAACCCCAAAACCGCAAGCAATGCAGGTGTAGAAGCCCGTTGGCTAGGAAAAACTCCCTAGAAAGGCCAAAACCTAGGAAGAAACCTAGAGAGGAACCAGGCTATGAGGGGTGGCCAGTCCTCTTCTGGCTGTGCCCGGTAGAGATTATAACAGAACATGGCCAAGATGTTCAAATGTTCATAGATGACCAGCAGGGTCAATAATAATAATCATAATAATAATCATCATCATCACAGTGGATGTTGAGGGTGCAACAGGTCAAGGAGTCATCAGTCCTAGGGCTCAAGTCCTCAGAGAAAGAGAATTAGAGAGAGCATACTTAAATTCACACAGGACACCGGATAAGACAGGAGAAATACTCCAGATATACCAGACTGACCCTAGCCCCCCAACACAAACTATTAATATGCACCCCTCCTAGGGACGGCATGGAAGAGCACCAGTAAGCCAGTGACTCAGCCCCTGTAATAGGGTTTGAGGCAGAGAATCCCAGTGGAGAGAGGGGAGGGCGGTTCGTTGCTCCAGAGCCTTTCTATTCACCTTCACACGCCTGAGTCAGACAACACTCAATCATAGCACTTACTGAAGAAATGAGTCTTCAATAAAGACTTAGAAATTCTAGGGACAATTAGGAGGCCTGCGTCTTGTGACCGTAGCGTACATGTAGCGTACGTGTAGGTATGTAAGGCAGGACCAAATCTGAGAGAGAGGTAGGAGCAAGCCCATGTAATGCTTTGAAGGTTAGCAGTAAAACCATGAAATCAGCCCTTGCCTTAACAGGAAGCCAGTGTAGAGAGGCAAGCACTGGAGTAATATGATAAATGTTGGTTCTAGTCAAGATTCTAGTGCTAACTGAAGTTTATTTAGTGCTTTATCCTGGTAGCCGGAAAGTAGAGCATTGCAGTAGTCTAACCTAGAAGTGACAAAAGCATGGATTCATTTTTGGACAGAAGGTTTCTGATTTTTGCAATGTTATGTAGATGGAAGAAAGCTGTCCTTGAAACAGTCTTGATGTTCGTCAAAAGAGAGATCAGGGTCCAGGGTAACGCAGAGGTCCTTCACTTATTTGAGACGACTGTACAACCATCAAGATTAATTGTCAGATCCAACAGATCTATTTGTTTCTTGGGACCTAGAACAATAATCTCTGTTTAGTCCGAGTTTAAAAGTAGAACATTTGCAGCCATCCCCTTCCTTATGTCTGAAACACAGGCTTCCATGGAGGGCAATTTTGGGGCTTCACCATGTTTCATCCAAATGTACAGCTGTGTGTCATCCGCATAGCAGTGAAAGTTAACATTGTTTTCTAATGACATCACCAAGAGGTAAAATACATAATGAAAACAATAGTGGTCCTAAAACAGAGCCTTGAGGAACACTGAAATTTCCAGTTGATTTGTCAGAGGACAAACCACCCACAGACAAACGAATATATGTCCGACAGATAAGATTTAAACCAGGCCAGAACTTGTCCGTGTCGACCAATTTGGGTTCCCAATCACTAAAGAATGTGGTGATCGATGGTATCAAAAGCAGCACTAAGGTCTAGGAACACGAGAACAGATGCAGAGCCACGGTCTGACGCCACTAAAAGGTCATTTACCACCTTCACAAGTGCAGTCTCAGTGCTATGATGGGGTCTAAAACCCGACTGAAGCTTTTCATATACATTGTTTGTCTTCAGGAAGGCAGTGAGTTGCTGTGCATCAGCTTTTTCTAAAATTTTTGAGAGAAATGGGATATTCGATATAGAACGTTTAAAAAAAAAAAATGAAAATAAATTCTCAGTCAAGTTTTGGCTTTTTTCAAGAGATGCTTTATTAATTGTAGTGAGTTTGGTACACTTCCGGTGGATAGAAAGCCGTTTATTATGTTCAACATAGAAGGGCCAAGCACAGGAAGCAGCTCTTTCAGTAGTTTAGTTGGAATAGGGTCCAGTATGCAGCTTGAAGGTTTAGAGGCCATAACTATTTTCACTAATGTGTGAAGAGATACAGTATTAAAACACTTGTCTCCCTTGATCCTAGGTCCTGGCAGTCTCAGGACAAAGAATATGTAGATTTAAAGAGGATTCCGTAACTTGCTTTCTAATGATCATGATCTTTTCCTCAAAGAAGTTTATGAATTTATCACTGCTGAAGTGAAAGCTATCTTCTCTTGGGGTATGCTACTTTTTAGTTAGCTTTGCGACCGTATTAAAATTTTGGATTTTCCTCAATTAAGTTAGAAAAATAGGCTGATCGAGCATCAGTGAGGGCTCTTCGATACTGGACGGTACTGTCTTTCCAAGCTAGTCAGAAGACTTCCAGTTTGGTGTAGCGCCATTTCCGTTCCAATTTTCTGGAAGCTTGCTCAGGGCTCGGGTATTTCCTGTATACCAGGGAGCTAGTTTCTTATGACAAATGTTTTTAGGGTTGCGACTGCATCTAGGGTATTGTGCAAGGTTAAATTGAGTTCCTCAGTTTGGTTGTTAATTGATTTTTGTCCTCTGACGTCCTTGGGTAGGCGGAGGGATTCTGGAAGGGCATCTAGGAATCTTTGGGTCGTCCAAGAATTTATAGCATGGCTTTTGATGATCCTTGGTTGGGGTCTGAGCAGATTATTTGTTGCGATTGCAAACGTAATAAAATGGTGGTCCGATAGTCCAGGATTATGAGGAAAAACATTAAGATCCACAACAGAGATCCATGGGACAAAACTAGGTCCAGAATATGACTGTGGCAGTGAGTAGATCCGGAGACATGTTGGACAAAACCCACTGAGTCGATGATGGCTCCGATTATCTTCCATGTCTACAATGTCCGATAGGAATTCGGGGAACTCAGTGAGGAACGTTGTATATGGCCCAGGAGGCCTGTAAACAGTAGCTACAAAAAGTGAGTGAGTAGGCTGCCTAGAAGCTCAAAAGACAAATGTTTGATTTGGAAATTTGCTATCGTAAATGTTAGCAACACCTCCGTCTTTGCGGGATGCACGGGGGATATGGTCACTAGTGTAGCCAGGAGGTGAGGCCTCATTTAACACAGTCAATTCATCAGGCTTAAGCCACATTTCAGTCAGGCCAATCACATCAAGATTATGATCAGTGATTAGTTCATTGACTCCACTAAGCTGGCAGGCTGGCTGACAGGGAGCCTGCTGCCTGGCCTGCAATCTCATTGTGGAGCTAGGGGAGTTAGACAGGGTTCTATGTTGGTAGATAAGATGAGAGCACCCCTCCAGCTAGGATGGAGTCCGTCACTCCTCAGCAGGTCAGGCTTGGTCCTGTTTGTGGGTGAGTCCCAGAAGGAAGGCCAATCTACAAATTCTATCTTTTGGGAGGGGCAGAAAACAGTTTTCAACCAGCAATTGAGTTGTGAGACTGCTGTAGAGCTCATCACTCCCCCTAACTGGGAAGGGGACAGAGACAATTACGCAATGCTGACACATCTTTCTAGCTGATTTACACGCTGAAGCTATGTTGCGCTTGGTGACCTCTGACTGTTTTATCCTAACATCGTTGGTGCCGACGTAGATAACAATATCTCTATACTCTCTACACTCGCCAGTTTTAGCTTTAGCCAGCACCATCTTCAGATTAGCCTTAACGTCGGTAGCCCTGCCCCCCGGTAAACAGTGTATGATCGCTGGATGATTCGTTTTAAGTCTAATACTGCGGGTAATGCAGTCGCCAATGACTAGAGTTTTCAATTTGTCAGAGCTAATTGTGGGAGGTTTCAATTTGTCAGAGCTAATTGTGGGAGGTTTCAATTTGTCAGAGCTAATTGTGGGAGGTTTCAATTTGTCAGAGCTAATTGTGGGAGTTTTCAATTTGTCAGAGCTAATTGTGGGAGGTTTCAATTTGTCAGAGCTAATTGTGGGAGGTTTCAATTTGTCAGAGCTAATTGTGGGAGGTTTCAATTTGTCAGAGCTAATTGTGGGAGGTTTCAATTTGTCAGAGCTAATTGTGGGAGGTTTCAATTTGTCAGAGCTAATTGTGGGAGGTTTCAATTTGTCAGAGCTAATTGTGGGAGGTTTCAATTTGTCAGAGCTAAATGTGGGAGGTTTCAATTTGTCAGAGCTAAATGTGGGAGGTTTCAATTTGTCAGAGCTAATTGTGGGAGGTTTCAATTTGTCAGAGCTAATGGTGGGAGGTTTCAATTTGTCAGAGCTAATTGTGGGATGTTTCAATTTGTCAGAGCTAATTGTGGGATGTTTCAATTTGTCAGAGCTAATTGTGGGATGTTTCAATTTGTCAGAGCTAATTGTGGGAGGTTTCAATTTGTCAGAGCTAATTGTGGGAGGTTTCAATTTGTCAGAGCTAATTGTGGGAGGTTTCAATTTGTCAGAGCTAATGGTGGGAGGTTTCAATTTGTCAGAGCTAATGGTGGGAGGTTTCAATTTGTCAGAGCTAATGGTGGGAGGTTTCAATTTGTCAGAGCTAATGGTGGGAGGTTTCAATTTGTCAGAGCTAATGGTGGGAGGTTTCAATTTGTCAGAGCTAATGGTGGGAGGTTTCAATTTGTCAGAGCTAATGGTGGGAGGTTTCAATTTGTCAGAGCTAATGGTGGGAGGTTTCAATTTGTCAGAGCTAATGGTGGGAGGTTTCAATTTGTCAGAGCTAATGGTGGGAGGTTTCAATTTGTCAGAGCTAATTGTGGGAGGTTTCAATTTGTCAGAGCTAATGGTGGGAGGTTTCAATTTGTCAGAGCTAATGGTGGGAGGTTTCGGCTGACTCTGACTCACTGCTTACTGGGGAAAACCGAAGTTTCTGTCGATGAGTGACCCCGGGTGAGCAGCATTTCCCTCCAGAAGCCATGAGGATTTACACGTCTGTACTTACTGGTTTTCATTTGGATCTCTCTTAGTCCCCATTTGGACTAATCTTCCAAGAGTCCTTAAACATTAAAATACAATTTATAATATAAACACACTTTCACATATAACACACTATTACAAACATACATAATACTAGCATAATGACCCAATAAATACAATCTAAAAAAATATTGATTCTTCATCTACTATAATACCACAGCATTTCTATATACTATATTTAAATTGTTTTAAAAGAATGTGTAAATGTATATATTGAAAGGTTTCCAGTTTGCTCATTTAATTTATTCAATTTCTGTATTTGTATTTCTCTGGTGGCACAGACACTGTTTCATCCTTTCCGACACTGACATTACTCTGCCTAACGATTGCGTCTGAAGCTGGGCTTGTAGCACAGCTATCCTCGCCGTAATACGATCGTTCTCCTGTATATTATGAGTACAGCGACTGCAGTTAGATGTTAATGTTACTACTTAGCTTCGGCTGTTGGAGGTCCTGACGAACCACGTCCAGATAAAGCATCATGTTAATGTTACTACTGGTTGGCTGGTGGAGGTCCTGATGAACCACGTCCAGATAAAGCATCATGTTAATGTTACTACTGGTTGGCTGGTGGAGGTCCTGAAGAACCACGTCCAGATAAAGCATCATGTTAATGTTACTACTGGTTGGCTGGTGGAGGTCCTGATGAACCATGTCCAGATAAAGCATCATGTTAATGTTACTACTGGTTGGCTGGTGGAGGTCCTGATGAACCATGTCCAGATAAAGCATCATGTTAATGTTACTACTGGTCGGCTGGTGGAGGTCCTGACGAACCATGTCCAGATAAAGCATCATGTTAATGTTACTACTGGTTGGCTGGTGGAGGTCCTGATGAACCATGTCCAGATAAAGCATCATGTTAATGTTACTACTGGTTGGCTGGTGGAGGTCCTGTAGAACCACGTCCAGATAAAGCATCATGTTAATGTTACTACTGGTTGGCTGGTGGAGGTCCTGTAGAACCACGTCCAGATAAAGCATCATGTTAATGTTACTACTGGTTGGCTGGTGGAGGTCCTGACGAACCATGTCCAGATAAAGCATCATGTTAATGTTACTACTGGTTGGCTGGTGGAGGTCCTGTAGAACCATGTCCAGATAAAGCATCATGTTAATGTTACTACTGGTTGGCTGGTGGAGGTCCTGTAGAACCATGTCCAGATAAAGCATCATGTTAATGTTACTACTGGTTGGCTGGTGGAGGTCCTGATGAACCACGTCCAGATAAAGCATCATGTTAATGTTACTACTGGTTGGCTGGTGGAGGTCCTGGAGAACCATGTCCAGATAAAGCATCATGTTAATGTTACTACTGGTTGGCTGGTGGAGGTCCTGATGAACCACGTCCAGATAAAGCATCATGTTAATGTTACTACTGGTTGGCTGGTGGAGGTCCTGTAGAACCACGTCCAGATAAAGCATCATGTTAATGTTACTACTGGTTGGCTGGTGGAGGTCCTGATGAACCATGTCCAGATAAAGCATCATGTTAATGTTACTACTGGTTGGCTGGTGGAGGTCCTGTAGAACCACGTCCAGATAAAGCATCATGTTAATGTTACTACTGGTTGGCTGGTGGAGGTCCTGTAGAACCATGTCCAGATAAAGCATCATGTTAATGTTACTACTGGTTGGCTGGTGGAGGTCCTGATAAAGCACCATGTTAATGTTACTACTGGTTGGCTGGTGGAGGTCCTGTAGAACCACGTCCAGATAAAGCATCATGTTAATGTTACTACTGGTTGGCTGGTGGAGGTCCTGTAGAACCACGTCCAGATAAAGCATCATGTTAATGTTACTACTGGTCGGCTGGTGGAGGTCCTGATGAACCATGTCCTGATAAAGCACCATGTTAATGTTACTACTGGTTGGCTGGTGGAGGTCCTGTAGAACCACGTCCAGATAAAGCATCATGTTAATGTTACTACTGGTTGGCTGGTGGAGGTCCTGAAGAACCACGTCCAGATAAAGCATCATGTTAATGTTACTACTGGTTGGCTGGTGGAGGTCCTGTAGAACCACGTCCAGATAAAGCATCATGTTAATGTTACTACTGGTTGGCTGGTGGAGGTCCTGTAGAACCACGTCCAGATAAAGCATCATGTTAATGTTACTACTGGTTGGCTGGTGGAGGTCCTGTAGAACCACGTCCAGATAAAGCATCATGTTAATGTTACTACTGGTTGGCTGGTGGAGGTCCTGATGAACCATGTCCAGATAAAGCATCATGTTAATGTTACTACTGGTTGGCTGGTGGAGGTCCTGAAGAACCACGTCCAGATAAAGCATCATGTTAATGTTACTACTGGTTGGCTGGTGGAGGTCCTGTAGAACCACGTCCAGATAAAGCATCATGTTAATGTTACTACTGGTTGGCTGGTGGAGGTCCTGTAGAACCACGTCCAGATAAAGCATCATGTTAATGTTACTACTGGTTGGCTGGTGGAGGTCCTGACGAACCATGTCCAGATAAAGCATCATGTTAATGTTACTACTGGTTGGCTGGTGGAGGTCCTGTAGAACCATGTCCAGATAAAGCATCATGTTAATGTTACTACTGGTTGGCTGGTGGAGGTCCTGTAGAACCATGTCCAGATAAAGCATCATGTTAATGTTACTACTGGTTGGCTGGTGGAGGTCCTGATGAACCACGTCCAGATAAAGCATCATGTTAATGTTACTACTGGTTGGCTGGTGGAGGTCCTGGAGAACCATGTCCAGATAAAGCATCATGTTAATGTTACTACTGGTTGGCTGGTGGAGGTCCTGATGAACCACGTCCAGATAAAGCATCATGTTAATGTTACTACTGGTTGGCTGGTGGAGGTCCTGTAGAACCACGTCCAGATAAAGCATCATGTTAATGTTACTACTGGTTGGCTGGTGGAGGTCCTGATGAACCATGTCCAGATAAAGCATCATGTTAATGTTACTACTGGTTGGCTGGTGGAGGTCCTGTAGAACCACGTCCAGATAAAGCATCATGTTAATGTTACTACTGGTTGGCTGGTGGAGGTCCTGTAGAACCATGTCCAGATAAAGCATCATGTTAATGTTACTACTGGTTGGCTGGTGGAGGTCCTGATAAAGCACCATGTTAATGTTACTACTGGTTGGCTGGTGGAGGTCCTGTAGAACCACGTCCAGATAAAGCATCATGTTAATGTTACTACTGGTTGGCTGGTGGAGGTCCTGTAGAACCACGTCCAGATAAAGCATCATGTTAATGTTACTACTGGTCGGCTGGTGGAGGTCCTGATGAACCATGTCCAGATAAAGCATCATGTTAATGTTACTACTGGTTGGCTGGTGGAGGTCCTGGAGAACCACGTCCAGATAAAGCATCATGTTAATGTTACTACTGGTTGGCTGGTGGAGGTCCTGATGAACCACGTCCAGATAAAGCATCATGTTAATGTTACTACTGGTTGGCTGGTGGAGGTCCTGATAAAGCACCATGTTAATATTACTACTGGTTGGCTGGTGGAGGTCCTGTAGAACCACGTCCAGATAAAGCATCATGTTAATGTTACTACTGGTTGGCTGGTGGAGGTCCTGATGAACCATGTCCAGATAAAGCATCATGTTAATGTTACTACTGGTTGGCTGGTGGAGGTCCTGTAGAACCACGTCCAGATAAAGCATCATGTTAATGTTACTACTGGTTGGCTGGTGGAGGTCCTGATGAACCACGTCCAGATAAAGCATCATGTTAATGTTACTACTGGTTGGTTGGTGGAGGTCCTGTAGAACCACGTCCAGATAAAGCATCATGTTAATGTTACTACTGGTTGGCTGGTGGAGGTCCTGATGAACCACGTCCAGATAAAGCATCATGTTAATGTTACTACTGGTTGGTTGGTGGAGGTCCTGTAGAACCACGTCCAGATAAAGCATCATGTTAATGTTACTACTGGTTGGCTGGTGGAGGTCCTGATGAACCACGTCCAGATAAAGCATCATGTTAATGTTACTACTGGTTGGCTGGTGGAGGTCCCGACAAACCACGTCCAGATAAACCGGAGTAAAAAAGTTGAGCGTGGGGGCGAAATTAATATATACAACGGTCATTAAAAAGTTTAAAAAACGTAAAGTTGGCAGGTAGCGAAGTAAGAAACAAACTGCACAGCAGCTTGGAAACAAGCCTTCAAGTTGTGACACATTAGTCTGAGGCCAAGCAGAGAGTACAATAAGAAGCATTTTACATCTATCTACAAAATTCAGCACAATATTTCTTGTTTTATTATTTTTTTTCTTTGTGAAAAAAGTTGAATTCTGTGTTAACGCAACCCCCTAAGTTTACCTTTCTAGTTAATCTAAGTAAGTGGCTGAATTAATCAAGTGACTGGGCATCATATTGGGTTAGTTTTCTGTTTTGAGAGAACTCATCCAGAGAGCTTTGACTTCTGTATAGTGGCCACTATCTTCTGTGGCAGGTAGCCTAGTGGTTAGAGCGTTGGGCAGAATCCCTGAGCTGACAAGGTAAAAACATCTATCGTTCTGCCCCTGAGCTAACTGTTAACTGTTCCCCGGGCGCCGGGGAATGTTTGTGGATGTTGTTTATGGCAGCTATCCTCCCTCCACACCTCTCTGATTCAGAGGGGTTGGGTTAAATGCAGAAGACACATTTCAGTTGGATGCATTCAGTTGTATTACTGACTTGGTATCCCCCTTTCCCTTCATTTCCTTGTTTTTCTTCTCTCCGTTCTCCAGCCGGCTGCTCCTCCCCCTCTTCTCAGAGCAGGCAGGCCCGTTGTCCTAGCGACTCCAGACACACAGCATGTAGATATGCTGCTTCAGAGCCAGAACTGTTCTTCCTTCAGACAAGCATGCGTCAACTCTTTATTCAGTTGCACAATGTATTTCATTCACATTGGCTTGTAAATGTGCTTCTACACCAGCATTGCTTTGCTGTTTCGGGTTTGAGGCCGGGTTTCTATACAGCACTTTGAGATATCAGCTGATGTAAGAAGGGCTTTATAAATACATTAGATTTGAATGTGCAAACTCACCAAAATTGCCTACCTATATATGTATGAGCTTTATGAGCTGGATTACCTGTCTTTGCAATTTGTTTATTTTTGTTTGCGTTAGAATATTTAGCTAGCTGCCTCCATGGATTTTTTTTTCATTTTTTTTCTTCATTTTTTTTATTTCACCTTTATTTAACCAGGTGGGCTAGTTGAAAACAAGTTCTCATTTGCAACTGCGACCTGGCCAAGATAAAGCATAGCAGTGTGAACAGACAACACAGTTACACATGGAGTAAACAATTAACAAGTCAATAACACAGCAGAAAAAAAGGGGAGTCTATATACATTGTGTGCAAAAGGCATGAGGAGGTAGGTGAATAATTACAATTTTGCAGATTAGCACTGGAGTGATAAATGATCAGATGGTCATGTACAGGTAGAGATACTGGTGTGCAAAAGAGCAGAAAAGTAAATAAATAAAAACAGTGTGGGGATGAGGTAGGTGAAAATGGGTGGGCTATTTACCAATAGACTATGTACAGCTGCAGCGATCGGTTAGCTGCTCAGATAGCACAAGTTTGAAGTTGGTGAGGGAGATAAAAGTCTCCAACTTCAGGGATTTTTGCAATTCATTCCAGTCACAGGCAGCAGAGTACTGGAACGAAAGGCGGCCAAATGAGGTGTTGGCTTTAGGGATGATCAGTGAGATACACCTGCTGGAGCGCGTGCTACGGATGGGTGTTGCCATCGTGACCAGTGAACTGAGATAAGGCGGAGCTTTACCTAGCATGGACTTGTAGATGACCTGGAGCCAGTGGGTCTGGCGACGAATATGTAGCGAGGGCCAGCCGACTAGAGCATACAGGTCGCAGTGGTGGGTGGTCTAAGGTGCTTTAGTAACAAAACGGATGGCTATGTGATAAACTGCATCCAGTTTGCTGAGTAGAGTGTTGGAAGCAATTTTGTAGATGACATCGCCGAAGTCGAGGATCGGTAGGATAGTCAGTTTTACTAGGGTAAGTTTGGCGGCGTGAGTGAAGGAGGCTTTGTTGCGGAATAGAAAGCAGACTCTCGATTGGAGATGTTTGATATGAGTCTGGAAGGAGAGTTTACAGTCTAGCCAGACACCTAGGTACTTATAGGTGTCCACATATTCAAGGTTGGAACCATCCAGGGTGGTGATGCTCGTCGGGCATGCGGGTGCAGGCAGCGATCGGTTGAAAAGCATGCATTTGGTTTTACTAGCGTTTAAGAGCAGTTGGAGGCCACGGAAGGAGTGTTGTATGGCATTGAAGCTCGTTAGATTAGGTTAACGAGCTAGATAGCACAGTGTCCAAGGACGGGCCGGAAGTATATAGAATGGTGTCGTCTGCGTAGAGGTGGATCAGGGAATCGCCCGCAGCAAGAGCAACATCATTGATATATACAGAGAAAAGAGTCGGCCCGAGAATTGAACCCTGTGGCACCCCCATAGAGACTGCCAGAGGACCGGACAGCATGCCCTCCGAATTGACACACTGAACTCTGTCTGCAAAGTAATTGGTGAACCAGGCAAGGCAGTCATCCGAAAAACCGGGGCTACTGAGTCTGCCGATAAGAATATGGTGATTGACAGAGTCGAAAGCCTTGGCAAGGTCGATGAAGACGGCTGCACAGTACTGTCTTTTATCGATGGCGGTTATGATATCGTTTAGTACCTTGAGTGTGGCTGAGGTGCACCCGTGACCGGCTTGGAAACCAGATTGCACAGCGGAGAAGGTACGGTGGGATTCGAGATGGTCAGAGACCTGTTTGTTGACTTGGCTTTCGAAGACCTTAGATAGGCAGGGCAGGATGGATATAGGTCTGTAACAGTTTGGGTCCAGGGTGTCTCCCCCTTTGAAGAAGGGGATGACTGCGGCAGCTTTCCAGTCCTTGGGGATCTCAGACGATATGAAAGAGGTTGAACAGGCTGGTAATAGGGGTTGCGACAATGGCGGCGGATAGTTTCAGAAATAGAGGGTCCAGATTGTCCAGCCCTGCTGATTTGTACGGGTCCAGGTTTTGCAGCTCTTTCAGAACATCTGCTATCTGGATTTGGGTAAAGGAGAACCTGGAAGGGCTTGGGCGAACAGGTTCAGAGAAGGAGTAGTATGAGGGTGCGGCTAAAGGCTATCAAAACTGGTCGCCTAGAGCATTGGGGACAGAGAATAAGAGGTGCAGGTTTCTGGGCATGGTAGAATATATTCAGGGCATAATGCGCAGACAGGGGTATGGTGGGGTGCGGGTGCAGTGGAGGTAAGCCCAGGCACTGGGTGATGATGAGAGGTTGTATCTCTGGACATGCTAGTTGTAATGGGTGAGGTCACCGCATGTGTGGGAGGTGGGACAAAGGAGGTATCAGGGGTATGAAGAGTGGAACTAGGGGCTCCATTGTGAACTAAAACAATGATAACTAACCTGAACAGTATACAAGGCATATTGACATTTGAGAGAGACATACAGCGAGGCATACAGTGATCACAGGTGTTGAATTGGGAAAGCTAGCTAAAACAGTAGGTGAGACAACAACAGCTAATCAGCTAGCACAACAGCAGGTAAAATGGCGTTGACTAGGCAACGGGGCCGACAGATAAAACATAAACAAGCAGATTGGAGTACCGTGATTAATGGACAGTCCAGCGTGCATCAGCTATGTAGCCAAGTGGTCAGTGTCCAGGGGGCAGGGAAGCTGGATTAGTGAGTGTTATCCAGGTTAAAAAAAAACTAACAATGACTAAATAGCTTGTAGCTAGTTAGCTGGTTAGTTTCTGGAGGTTCTTGAGTATGTTCTAAAAATTAAAAATAATAGCGATTCCGTATCACATTGGGTGAGGCAGGTTACCGGAAGATATAAACAAATAAAAAATCGAAACGAGATAAGAGAGTAAATATGGGTCCAGTGAGTGTTTGGGACGTGGCGATTCAGACGGTTAGCAGGCCTGTGCTAACAGTTAGCAGGCAGGTGCTAACAGTTAGTAGGCCGGGACTAAACAAGGTAGCAGTTAGCGGACCGGGGCTAAACAAGCTGGCAGTTAGCAGGCCGAAATAGCAAGCTTGGAGATAGCAAGGGCTAGAGAGTTAGCCTTTGGGGGACGTCGCGATGGGGTGAGTCTGTTTATTCCTCTTCATGCGGTGACATCGATAGACCGGTCGTGGGTCCGGGTAATTGTAGCCCAGGAGTATGCTACAGTGGTAGGTATTGTAGCCCAGGAGTATGCTACGGTGGTAGCACAGGGGCTCTGGCGGGGCTAGCTTCAGGCTAAGTGGGTGGAAACGCTAGCCAGCAGTAATTATCCGGGGTTGCGGTTTAGCTAAATAACTAGTTGTGAAGATCCAGCTGAAAGATGTTCCGTTTGCGGTGGGAATCCGGGGATAAAAAATAAATAGGTCCGTTATGCTCTGGTTAGAGTCGCGTTGTTCGAACTGGCGAGAGCTTTCCGAGCTAAAGTTTAGCTGATGACAGGTTAGCTGAAGACCGCTAGCATAGCTGGCAGTTAGCTGGCTAGCTTCAGTTGAGGGGTTCCGGTTCCGAAGTAAATATATATACTTTAGGAAAAATAGCTACATTGGGTGAGGCGTGTTGCAGGTGAGTATTTGGAAGCTGAGGTTTAGCAAAATGTTTTAAAAGATATGCGAAGAAAAAATATGTAAAAACAAAAAAAGACGATATATATATATATACACGGGACAAGGGACACGACACGTTTTACTGCTACGCCATCTTGGATTGCCATATTCTCGATTAGTTGTGTTAAGGTTGTTAGAATATTTAGCTAGCAGCCTCCATGAATATTCTCTATTACTTGTGTTGAGGTTGTTAGCACAATGGGCTTTTTTTGCATTTTATGGCAACCCCTTGCTTACTAAACCATTAATACTGTAAATCTTGGTTTGAGAGAAGGACTGTGTGATGATATGAACGTCTAGATACCCTAGCCTGGTCTCCAGGGGGGGCTGCGGGGGTGTGCGGTATACCAGTGTTGATTTAATTCATCAATACATTTATCTTATGCTACACAAAGATAAGTAACAAACATTTTTCTAAACTAATCCAATCTGTCAGTTGGACTTATTGCAACTGTTACTGAGATCTTTGTTCCAGTTTAGATGGTTTAGGTAGTCTCATTCATTCATCTTTGTAGCCCAGTCATTCTGAATGCAGATTGAGGGAATCGACTCCGGCTGGATTCCAATAGGATGTATGCTTGTCACCAGTGTCCATAACACAGCGACAGCTGGTCACTAGCAAAAACAGCGAATGCTGATCACCATGCCAGCATAACCAGTTAGACCATGCTGGTCAGACCAGCATCAGACCAGCACTGACCAGCATCAGACCAACACTGACCAGCATCAGACTAGTACTGACCATCAGACCAGCACTGACCAGCATCAGACCAGCACTGACCAGCATCAGGCCAGCACTGACCAGCATCAGACTAGTACTGACCATCAGACCAACACTGACCAGCATCAGACCAGCACTGACCAGCATCAGACCAACACTGACCAGCATCTGACCAGCATCAGACCAGCATCAGACCAGTACTGACCAGCATCAGACCAACACTGACCAGCATCAGACCAACACTGACCAGCATCAGACCAGCATCAGACCAGCACTGACCAGCATCAGACCAACACTGACCAGCATCAGACCAACACTGACCAGCATCAGACCAGCACTGACCAGCATCAGACCAACACTGACCAGCATCAGACCAACACTGACCAGCCATCAGACCAGCATCAGACCAACACTGACCAGCATCAGACCAACACTGACCAGCATCAGACCAGCACTGACCAGCATCAGACCAACACTGACCAGCATCAGACCAACACTGACCAGCATCAGACCAACACTGACCAGCATCAGACCAACACTGACCAGCATCAGACCAACACTGACCAGCATCAGACCAGCACTGACCAGCATCAGACCAACACTGACCAGCATCAGACCAACACTGACCAGCATGACCAGACCAACACTGACCAGCATCAGACCAACACTGACCAGCCATCAGACCAGCATCAGACCAACACTGACCAGCATCAGACCAACACTGACCAGCATCAGACCAACACTGACCAGCATCAGACCAACACTGACCAGCATCAGACCAACACTGACCAGCATCAGACCAGCACTGACCAGCCATCAGACCAGCATCAGACCAACACTGACCAGCATCAGACCAACACTGACCAGCATCAGACCAGCACTGACCAGCATCAGACCAGCACTGACCAGCATCTGACCAGCATCAGACCAACACTGACCAGCATCAGACCAGCACTGACCAGCCATCAGACCAGCATCAGACCAACACTGACCAGCATCAGACCAACACTGACCAGCATCAGACCAGCACTGACCAGCATCTGACCAGCATCAGACCAACACTGACCAGCATCAGACCAGCACTGACCAGCATCAGACCAACACTGACCAGCATCTGACCAGCATCAGACCAACACTGACCAGCATCAGACCAGCACTGACCAGCATCAGACCAACACTGACCAGCATCAGACCAACACTGACCAGCCATCAGACCAGCATCAGACCAGCACTGACCAGCATCTGACCAGCATCAGACCAACACTGACCAGCATCAGACCAGCACTGACCAGCATCAGACCAACACTGACCAGCATCAGACCAGCACTGACCAGCATCAGACCAACACTGACCAGCATCAGACCAGCACTGACCAGCATCAGACCAGCACTGACCAGCATCAGGCCAGCATCAGACCAACACTGACCAGCATCAGACCAACACTGACCAGCATCAGACCAACACTGACCAGCATCAGACCAACACTGACCAGCATCAGACCAACACTGACCAGCATCAGACCAACACTGACCAGCCATCAGACCAGCATCAGACCAACACTGACCAGCATCAGACCAACACTGACCAGCATCAGACCAACACTGACCAGCATCAGACCAACACTGACCAGCATCTGACCAGCATCAGACCAACACTGACCAGCACTGACCAGCATCAGACCAACACTGACCAGCATCAGACCAGCACTGACCAGCCATCAGACCAGCATCAGACCAACACTGACCAGCATCAGACCAAC
The DNA here is from genome assembly GCF_036934945.1 of Oncorhynchus masou masou. NCBI lineage: Eukaryota > Metazoa > Chordata > Actinopteri > Salmoniformes > Salmonidae > Oncorhynchus > Oncorhynchus masou. The sequence goes on along the minus strand of NC_088221.1, from coordinate 54,328,040 downwards.
ACTGACCAGCATCAGACCAGCACTGACCAGCATCAGACCAGCACTGACCAGCATCTGACCAGCATCAGACCAACACTGACCAGCATCAGACCAGCACTGACCAGCCATCAGACCAGCATCAGACCAACACTGACCAGCATCAGACCAACACTGACCAGCATCAGACCAGCACTGACCAGCATCTGACCAGCATCAGACCAACACTGACCAGCATCAGACCAGCACTGACCAGCATCAGACCAACACTGACCAGCATCAGACCAGCACTGACCAGCATCAGACCAGCACTGACCAGCATCAGACCAGCACTGACCAGCATCAGGCCAACACTGACCAGCATCAGACCAGCACTGACCAGCATCAGACCAACACTGACCAGCATCAGACCAGCACTGACCAGCATCAGACCAGCACTGACCAGCATCAGACCAGCACTGACCAGCATCAGGCCAACACTGACCAGCATCAGGCCAACACTGACCAGCATCAGACCAACACTGACCAGCATCAGACCAGCACTGACCAGCATCAGACCAGCACTGACCAGCATCAGGCCAACACTGACCAGCATCAGGCCAACACTGACCAGCATCAGACCAACACTGACCAGCATCAGACCAGCACTGACCAGCATCAGGCCAACACTGACCAGCATCAGGCCAACACTGACCAGCATCAGACCAACACTGACCAGCATCAGACCAACACTGACCAGCATCAGACCAGCACTGACCAGCATCAGACCAACATCAGACCAGTACTGACCAGCATCTGACCAGCATCAGACCAGCACTGACCAGCATCTGACCAGCATCAGACCAGCATCAGACCAGTACTGACCAGCATCTGACCAGCATCAGACCAGCATCAGACCAGTACTGACCAGCATCAGGCCAGCACTGACCAGCATCTGACCAGCATCAGACCAGCATCAGACCAGCACTGACCAGCATCAGACCAGCACTGACCAGCATCTGACCAGCATCAGACCAACACTGACCAGCATCAGACCAACACTGACCAGCATCAGACCAGCACTGACCAGCATCAGACCAGCACTGACCAGCATCAGACCAACACTGACCAGCCATCAGACCAGCACTGACCAGCATCAGACCAACACTGACCAGCATCAGACCAGCACTGACCAGCATCAGACCAGCACTGACCAGCATCAGACCAACACTGACCAGCATCAGACCAACACTGACCAGCACTGACCAGCACTGACCAGCATCTGACCAGCACTGACCAGCATCAGACCAGCACTGACCAGCATCAGACCAGCACTGACCAGCATCTGACCAGCACTGACCAGCATCAGACCAGCACTGACCAGCATCAGACCAACACTGACCAGCATCTGACCAGCATCAGACCAGCATCAGACCAGCACTGACCAGCATCAGACCAGCACTGACCAGCATCTGACCAGCATCAGACCAACACTGACCAGCATCAGACCAACACTGGCCAACATCAGACCAACACTGACCAGCATCAGGCCAACACTGACCAGCATCAGACCAGCACTGACCAGCATCAGGCCAACACTGACCAGCATCAGACCAGCACTGACCAGCATCAGACCAACACTGACCAGCATCAGACCAGCACTGACCAGCATCAGACCAACACTGACCAGCATCAGGCCAACACTGACCAGCATCAGGCCAACACTGACCAGCATCAGACCAACACTGACCAGCATCAGACCAACACTGACCAGCATCAGACCAGTACTGACCAGCATCAGACCAACACTGACCAGCATCAGACCAGCACTGACCAGCATCTGACCAGCACTGACCAGCATCTGACCAGCACTGACCAGCATCAGACCAGCACTGACCAGCATCAGACCAGCACTGACCAGCATCTGACCAGCACTGACCAGCATCAGACCAGCACTGACCAGCATCAGACCAGCACTGACCAGCATCAGACCAACACTGACCAGCATCAGACCAGCACTGACCAGCATCAGACCAGCATCAGACCAGCACTGACCAGCACTGACCAGCATCAGACCAACACTGACCAGCATCAGACCAACACTGACCAGCATCAGACCAACACTGACCAGCATCGGACCAGCATCAGACCAACACTGGCCAACATCAGACCAGCATCAGACCAGCATCAGACCAGCATCAGACCAGCATCGGACCAGCATCGGACCAGCACTGACCAACATCAGACCAGCATCAGACCAGCATCGGACCAGCATCAGACCAGCATCGGACCAGCACTGACCAGCATCGGACCAGCACTGACCAGCATCAGGCCAACACTGACCAGCATCAGACCAACACTGACCAGCATCAGACCAGCATCAGACCAGCATCAGACCAGCATCAGACCAGCATCTGACCAGCATCTGACCAGCATCAGACCAGCATCAGACCAGCATCTGACCAGCATCTGACCAGCATCAGACCAGCATCTGACCAGCATCTGACCAGCATCTGACCAGCATCAGACCAGCATCAGACCAGCATCTGACCAGCATCTGACCAGCATCTGACCAGCATCTGACCAGCATCTGACCAGCATCTGACCAGCATCTGACCAGCATCTGACCAGCATCTGACCAACACTGACCAGCATCAGACCAGCACTGACCAGCATCAGGCCAACACTGACCAGCATCAGGCCAACACTGACCAGCATCAGGCCAACACTGACCAGCATCAGGCCAACACTGACCAGCATCAGGCCAACACTGACCAGCATCAGGCCAACACTGACCAGCATCAGACCAGCACTGACCAGCATCAGACCAACACTGACCAGCATCAGACCAGCATCAGACCAGCACTGACCAGCATCAGGCCAGCATCAGACCAGCATCAGACCAACACTGACCAGCATCAGACCAGCATCAGACCAGCACTGACCAGCATCAGACCAACACTGACCAGCCATCAGACCAGCATCAGACCAACACTGACCAGCATCAGACCAGCACTGACCAGCATCAGACCAACACTGACCAGCATCAGACCAGCACTGACCAGCATCAGACCAGCATCAGGCCAGCATCAGACCAACACTGACCAGCATCAGACCAGCATCAGACCAACACTGACCAGCATCAGACCAGCATCAGACCAACACTGACCAGCATCAGACCAGCACTGACCAGCATCAGACCAGCACTGACCAGCATCAGACCAGCACTGACCAACACTGACCAGCATCAGACCAACACTGACCAACACTGACCAGCATCAGACCAACACTGACCAGCATCAGACCAACACTGGCCAGCATCAGACCAGCACTGACCAGCATCAGACCAACACTGACCAGCATCAGACCAACACTGACCAGCACAGACCAGCATCAGACCAACACTGACCAGCACAGACCAGCATCAGACCAGCACTGACCAGCATCAGACCAGCACTGACCAGCATCAGACCAACACTGACCAGCACAGACCAGCATCAGACCAACACTGACCAGCACAGACCAGCATCAGACCAGCACTGACCAGCATCAGACCAGCACTGACCAGCATCAGACCAGCACTGACCAGCATCAGACCAGCACTGACCAGCATCAGACCAGCACTGACCAGCATCAGACCAGCATCTGACCAGCACTGACCAGCATCAGACCAGCATCTGACCAGCTTCAGACCAGCACTGACCAGCATCAGACCAACACTGACCAGCATCAGACCAGCATCAGACCAACACTGACCAGCATCGGCCAGCATCTGACCAGCACTGGCCAGCATCAGACCAACACTGGCCAACACTGACCAGCTTGTAATGTATGTTAATCTATGCAGGGTTTTTCAGAAGGTAATGATTAGCAGTACGGTGATTAGCAGTACGGTGATTAGCAGTTTGTGTAATGAGAATAGTAGGAATGGACTCAAGCCATGCTGAACTTATCTGTTGGCCTCGAGGCAGACCTTTGTGTCTGAAGGATATCCTGTTGAGAGAGGAAGGCAGTCGGCTGTGGGGTGAAGTCTTTGGGTTCAGCTGCTGTTTGTTCTTGAAAGATGCCCTTTTACTGTAAATATGTTTAGCTTTTGAACTTGAACTGTTCTTGGTATGTTTAGCTAATCATGCACTGCAGCTCCATATCTCCAGGCCTTCAGAGCTGGCCCAGAGGACCATGACCCTCTACCCCATCCCCATTCCTAGGGTCTGTACCCCAGCTGTCCACCTCACCCATACCCCAGGCTTCATGCTATTTCTGGAGGCCTGTGCTGTTCTGAGGGTGGATCTGAATAGGAACTGCATGTGTGTTCTAGTGACAGCTAACTCTGCTGATGTACGGAGTTTATTTACATGGTCACAGCTTAACTCACAGCATGATTTCTCAATGGAGCGAGTCACGGGTTCTTCCTGTTTGAGCTTCTGCTTGTAAACAGGAAGCAGGAGTATGGAGTCGTGCTCTGATTTTCTGAATGGCGGACAAGGGAGGGTCTTGTATGCTTGCTTGTGGGTAGATTAACGATGGTCTAGGACTATCGCCCCCTAGTGGCGAAGGAGAAGTGTTGGAGGTTGGGCATCGCGTGTCTTAATAACGCAGTTAAGTTCGCCGGTGGAAAACTCCAGATATGTTTCCTGCTTGTTTACAGCCTCATGCAGTTTAAGTGTCAGCTTGTTATATTTCTTGTACTGAGGTGGAATGTCACAACAGTCACGATACTAGCTGAAAACTCCCTCGGGAAGGTAGACGGGTCAACATTTGGCCATCAGGTATTCCAAGATGGGTGAAGAGTGGGTCGAGACATCCACTGCGCTCAAATAAGCACACCAGTTGTTAAAGAGGCAATACTCTCCTTTCGATTTCCCCGACTCAACTGTCCTGTCCGCTTGGTGAATGGAGAATCCATTGAGTTGGATAGCCATCTTGTCTGGCCACATTTCAGAAAAGCAGAGAATATTGCAGTTTCGAAAGTCCCGTTGGTAGCAATTCCACGATCAAATGTTCCTAGGCCGTCATTGAAAATAAGAATTTGTTCTTAACTGACTTGCCTAGTAAAATATTTTTTTAAATATTTTTTTTATAAAGCCCTTCATACATCAGCTGATATCTCAAAGTGCTGTACAGAAACCCAGCCTAAAACCCCAAACAGCAAGCAATGCAGGTGTAGAAGTACCGTGGCTAGGAAAAACTCCCTAGAAAGGCCAGAACCTAGGAAGAAACCTAGAGAGGAACCAGGCTATGAGGGGTCGCCAGTCCTCTTCTGGCTGTGCTGGGTGGAGATTATAACAGAACATGGCCAAGATGTTCAAATGTTCATAAATTACCAGCATGGTCAAATAATAATAATCACAGTAGTTGTCGAGGGTGCAGCAAGTCAGCACCTCAGGAGTAAATGTCAGTTGGCTTTTCATAGCCAGTCATTCAGAGTATCTCTACTGCTCCTACTGTCTCTAGAGAGTTGAAAACAGCAGGTCTGGGACAGGTAGCACGTCCGGTGAACAGGTCAGGGTTCCATAGCCGCAGGCAGAACAGTTGAAACTGGATCAGCAGCACGACCAGGTGGACTGGGGACAGCAAGGAGTCTTCATGCCAGGTAGTCCTGAGGCATGGTCCTAGGGCTCAGGTCCTCCGAGAGTGAGTTAGAGAGAGCATACTTAAATTCCCACAGGACACCAGATAAGACAGGAGAAATACTCCAGATATAACAGATAGACCCTAGCCCCCCGACACATAAACTACTGCAGCATAATTACTGGAGGCTGAGACAGGAGGGGTCAGGAGACACTGTGGCCCCATCCGACGATACCCCCGGAGAATGCCAACCAGGCAGGATATAACCCCACCCACTCTGCCGACGCACCGCCCGCACACCATCAGAGGCCATCCATCTTATTATCAATTGAGTGGAGGGAAGAGGTGGCCGGTTTTCCCTTCACCTTAATCTCTCCAGGACTCCTTCTCTCCTGCCTCTGTTCCACTGACGTTGCCTCTTGCGACCCCGAAAATTGGGTCAGAATTACCGAATGAGCCCAGGCCAGATGAGTCTAAATGAAATTTGAAGCTGGAATTGGTAACTGTTCTTGTCAATTATAAGAAATGATAGTGGATACGTTCTGTGAAAATAAAGTAAAGATTAACGGCAAGCTAAACACCTTCGCCCGCTTTGAGGATAACACCGTGCCACCGACATGGTCCGCTCCCACGGACTATGGGCTCTCATTCTTCGGGCCCTGGGTCAGAACCCTGCCCTGTGCAACTGGGTCCTGGACTTCCTGACAGGAGGACCCCAGGTGGTGAAGGTAGGAAACAACACCTCCCCTTTGCTGATCATCAACACAGAGGCCTCACAAGGGTGTGTGCTCAGCTCCCTCCTCTACGCCCTGTTCACCCATGACTGCGTGGCCATGCACGCCTCCAACTCAATCATAAAGTTTGCAGATGGCACAACAGTAGTAGGCCTGATTACAATAATGACAATAGAGGAGGTGAGGGTCCTGGCGGAGTGGTGGCAGGAAAATAACCTCTCCCTCAACTTTAACATAACGAAGGAGCTGCTCGTGGACTTCAGGGAACAGCAGAGGGAGCAATTCAGATTGGCCGCAGTGGAGAAGTTGAAAAGCTAAAAGTTCCTCAGTGTACACATCAGGGACAATCTGAAATGGTGTGGTGAAGGCGCAATGGCACCTCTTCAACCTCAGATGCCTAATTTCTAAAGCCTCCTAAGACCCTCACAAACTTTTACAAATGCACCATTGAGAGCATCCTGTCAGGATGTATCACCGCCTGGTATGGCAACTGCACCGCTCGCAACCGCAGAGCTCTCCAGAGGGTGGTGCGGCCCAACGCATCACCGGGGGAAAACTACCTGCCCTCCAGCTATGTGTACTGAAATAGCATGGTTTTCACTAGCATCAATTATGTGTGTACTGAAATGGCATAGTTTTCACTAGCATCAGCAGCTGACTACTGTTATTAGATGTGCTGTGAATACCACAGTAATGAGATTTGCAAAATCTACAATGATTTAATGTTGCCATGCATGCTGTATAATTCTCCTGACCCTCTAATCTGCTCCAGAGATTAAGACGATTCTCCTGCCCCGCTAATCTGCTCCAGAAATTATGAGTTGTGAGACTGTACTGTATTTCCCAGAGGGGCCTAGTGTGGCTTCTACTGTAATCAAGCCTAGTGTGGCTTCTACTGTAATCAAGCCTAGTGTGGCTTCTACTGTAATCAAGCCTCGTGTGGCTTCTACTGTAATCTCGCCTCGTGTGGCTTCTACTGTAATCTCGCCTCGTGTGGCTTCTACTGTAATCTCGCCTCGTGTGGCTTCTACTGTAATCTCGCCTCGTGTGGCTTCTACTGTAATCTCGCCTCGTGTGGCTTCTACTGTAATCTCGCCTCGTGTGGCTTCTACTGTAATCTCGCCGTGTGGCTTCTACTGTAATCTCGCCGTGTGGCTTCTACTGTAATCTCGCCTCGTGTGGCTTCTACTGTAATCTCGCCTCGTGTGGCTTCTACTGTAATCTCGCCTCGTGTGGCTTCTACTGTAATCTCGCCTCGTGTGGCTTCTACTGTAATCTCGCCTCGTGTGGCTTCTACTGTAATCTCGCCTCGTGTGGCTTCTACTGTAATCTCGCAAATCGTGTGGCTTCTACTGTAATCCGCCGTGTGGCTTCTACTGTAATCTCGCCTCGTGTGGCTTCTACTGTAATCTCGCCTCGTGTGGCTTCTACTGTAATCTCGCCTCGTGTGGCTTCTACTGTAATCTCGCCGTGTGGCTTCTACTGTAATCTCGCCTCGTGTGGCTTCTACTGTAATCTCGCCTCGTGTGGCTTCTACTGTAATCTCGTGTGGCCTCGTGTGGCTTCTACTGTAATCTCGCCGTGTGGCTTCTATCTCCGCCTCGTGTGGCTTCTACTGTAATCTCGCCTCGTGTGGCTTCTACTGTAATCTCGCTTCGTGTGGCTTCTACTGTAATCTCGCCTCGTGTGGCTTCTACTGTAATCTCGCCCAGTGTGGCTTCTACTCTAGCCTAGCCCAGTGTGGCTTCTACTCTAGCCTAGCCCAGTGTGGCTTCTACTCTAGCCTAGCCCAGTGTGGCTTCTACTCTAGCCCAGCCCAGTGCGGCTTCTACTCTAGCCCAGCCCAGTGCGGCTTCTACTCTAGCCCAGCCCAGTGCGGCTCTACTCTAGCCCAGCCCAGTGCGGCTTCTACTCTAGCCCAGCCCAGTGCGGCTTCTATTCTAGCCTAGCCCAGTGCGGCTTCTACCCTAGCCCAGTGTGGCTTCTACTCTAGCCTAGCCTAGTGTGGCTTCTACTGTAATCTAGTGTGGTTTGTACTGTAATCTAGTGTGGTTTCTACTGTAATCTAGCCTAGTGTGGTTTCTACTCTAGCCCAGCCTAGTGTGGCTTCTACTCTAGCCCAGCCTAGTGTGGCTTCTACTCTAGCCAAGCCCAGTGTGGCTTCTACTCTAGCCAAGCCCAGTGTGGCTTCTACTCTAGCCAAGCCCAGTGTGGCTTCTACTCTAGCCAAGCCCAGTGTGGCTTCTACTCTAGCCTAGCCCAGTGTGGCTTCTACTCTAGCCTAGCCCAGTGTGGCTTCTACTCTAGCCTAGCCTAGTGTGGCTTCTACTCTAGCCTAGCCTAGTGTGGCTTCTACTCTAGCCTAGCCTAGTGTGGCTTCTACTCTAGCCTAGCCTAGTGTGGCTTCTACTCTAGCCTAGCCTAGTGTGGCTTCTACCTAGCCTAGCCTAGTGTGGCTTCTACTCTAGCCTAGCCTAGTGTGGCTTCTACTCTAGCCTAGCCTAGTGTGGCTTCTACTCTAGCCTAGCCTAGTGTGGCTTCTACTCTAGCCTAGCCTAGTGTGGCTTCTACTCTAGCCTAGCCTAGTGTGGCTTCTACTCTAGCCTAGCCTAGTGTGGCTTCTACTCTAGCCTAGCCTAGTGTGGCTACTACTGTAATCTAGCCCAGTGCGGTTTCTACTCGAGCCTAGTGTGGCTTCTACTCTAGCCCAACCTAGTGTGGCTACTACTCTAGCCCAACCTAGTGTGGCTACTACTCTAGCCCAACCTAGTGTGGCTACTACTCTAGCCCAACCTAGTGTGGCTACTACTCTAGCCCAACCTAGTGTGGCTACTACTCTAGCCCAACCTAGTGTGGCTACTACTCTAGCCCAACCTAGTGTGGCTACTACTCTAGCCCAACCTAGTGTGGCTACTACTCTAGCCCAACCTAGTGTGGCTACTACTCTAGCCCAGCCTAGTGTGGCTACTACTCTAGCCCAGCCTAGTGTGGCTACTACTCTAGCCCAGCCTAGTGTGGCTACTACTCTAGCCTAGCCTAGTGTGGCTTCTACTCTAGCCTAGCCTAGTGTGGCTTCTACTCTAGCCTAGCCTAGTGTGGCTTCTACTCTAGCCTAGCCTAGTGTGGCTTCTACTCTAGCCTAGCCTAGTGTGGCTACTACTGTAATCTAGCCCAGTGCGGTTTCTACTCGAGCCTAGTGTGGCTTCTACTCTAGCTCAACCTAGTGTGGCTTCTACTCTAGCCTAGCCTAGTGTGGCTACTACTCTAGCCTAGTCTAGTGTGGCTACTACTCTAGCCTAGTCTAGTGTGGCTACTACTCTAGCCTAGTGTGGCTACTACTGTAATCTAGCCCAGTGCGGTTTCTACTCGAGCCTAGTGCGGCTTCTACTCTAGCCCAACCTAGTGTGGCTACTACTCTAGCCCAACCTAGTGTGGCTACTACTCTAGCCCAACCTAGTGTGGCTACTACTCTAGCCCAGCCTAGTGTGGCTACTACTCTCGCCCAGCCTAGTGTGGCTTCTACTCTAGCCCAACCTAGTGTGGCTACTACTCTAGCCCAACCTAGTGTGGCTACTACTCTAGCCCAACCTAGTGTGGCTACTACTCTCGCCCAGCCTAGTGTGGCTACTACTCTCGCCCAGCCTAGTGTGGCTACTACTCTAGCCCAACCTAGTGTGGCTACTACTCTCGCCCAGCCTAGTGTGGCTACTACTCTCGCCCAGCCTAGTGTGGCTACTACTCTAGCCCAACCTAGTGTGGCTACTACTCTAGCCCAACCTAGTGTGGCTACTACTCTAGCCCAACCTAGTGTGGCTACTACTCTAGCCCAACCTAGTGTGGCTACTACTCTAGCCCAACCTAGTGTGGCTACTACTCTAGCCCAACCTAGTGTGGCTACTACTCTAGCCCAACCTAGTGTGGCTACTACTCTAGCCCAACCTAGTGTGGCTACTACTCTAGCCCAGCCTAGTGTGGCTTCTACTCTAGCCCAACCTAGTGTGGCTACTACTCTAGCCCAACCTAGTGTGGCTACTACTCTAGCCCAACCTAGTGTGGCTACTACTCTAGCCCAACCTAGTGTGGCTACTACTCTAGTCCAGCCTAGTGTGGTTTCTACTCTAGCCCTGTGTGGCTTCTACTCTAGCCTAGTGCGGTTTCTACTGTACTCTAGCCCAATGCGGCTTCTACTCTAGCCCAGTGCGGCTTCTACTGTAATCTAGCCCAGTGCGGCTTCTACTCTAGTTTCTCCTAGGGCAGACCAAGTAACTGTACTGTCTCAAAGGGACCAAGTCTAATGCAGATCAGCTCCAATATCGTAGGCCAACTTCCTGGCTGGCTGCTATCCAACCCCACCCAACCATACACCACTCCACATGTTACCATGGAGACGGCATGAAGGCAGTGATCAGACCCCACCATGTTAATCAGTGACGAGAGAAGAGTTGATCTATTTGCAAGGGGCATCCGCTTCATGTGTGGTTGCCTGGGTCTTCCTCTTCCTGTTTTCCTAGGAGATATCAGGATATCTGGTTGTGTTGGTTGAAGACGTTAAACCAGGTCATAGTGTGAGTTATGGTTGGGCTTAAGGATGTCTCTTAGGGGGAGTTACAAAGGGAGCTCAAACCAGAGGGCAGTGTGGTGTGACAGAGCTAAACACCATATATCACAGGTGGAACTGATCTCTGGGGTTCAGGGGTTAGAGGTCAAGGCTGGACGAAGGCCTTGCCAGCTCTGTAGGTCTGTAACCTGGAATGTGTTAGTTTCAGTCATGGGACTGGCTCCTCCTACCCATCGCCCACCATTCCCTCCTACCCATCTCCCCCCTCCCCATCCATCCATCCCTCCCACACTCCTACCCATCTCCCCCCTGCCCATCCATCCCTCCCACATTCTGACCCATCTCCCCCCTACCCATCCATCCCTCCCACATTCCTGCCCTTCCATCCCTCCCACACACTCCTACCCATCCATCCCTCCTACCCATCTCCCCTCTACCCATCCATCCATCCCTCCCACACTCCTACCCATCTCCCCCCTGCCCATCCATCCCTCCCACATTCCGACCCATCTCCCCCTACCCATCCATCCCTCCCACATTCCTACCCATCCATCCCTCCCACATTCCTACCCATCCATCCCTCCCACATTCCTACCCATCTCCCCCCATCTAATCTTCATTCTTACATGTTGTCATCATATCCTCCAAGAATGTTCTGAGGTCACTAGGGGTTGTCTTTGTGTGTGTGTGTGTGTGTGTGTGTGTGTGTGTGTGTGTGTCTCTCTCTCTCAGGAATCCTGAGCAGGAATCACAGGACTGTTTCAGTCATGGATCTGGCTCCACCTACAGGAGGGAGTATATAATACATGCCCAGGGGTTAGGGGATATCATTTCCCATCATGTTATTGTTGCTTCATTTGACCTTATGTTCATTTAACAGACACACTCATCCAGAGAGAACTCTCTCCTCTCATCCAGAGAGAACTCTCTGCTCTCATCCAGAGAACGCTCTGCTCTCATCCAGAGAGAACTCTCTGCTCTCATCCAGAGAGAACTCTCTGCTCTCATCCAGAGAGAACTCTCTGCTCTCATCCAGAGAGAACTCTCTGCTCTCATCCAGAGAGAACTCTCTGCTCTCATCCAGAGAGAACTCTGCTCTCATCCAGAGAGAACTCTCTGCTCTCATCCAGAGAGAACGCTCTGCTCTCATCCAGAGAGAACGCTCTGCTCTCATCCAGAGAGAACGCTCTGCTCTCATCCAGAGAGAACGCTCTGCTCTCATCCAGAGAGAACGCTCTGCTCTCATCCAGAGAGAACTCTCTGCTCTCATCCAGAGAGAACTCTCTGCTCTCATCCAGAGAGAACTCTCTGCTCTCATCCAGAGAGAACGCTCTGCTCTCATCCAGAGAGAACGCTCTGCTCTCATCCAGAGAGAACGCTCTGCTCTCATCCAGAGAGAACGCTCTGCTCTCATCCAGAGCGACTTAGAGTATTGAGTGAGTATATTTTTGGAATATTTCACAACGAGTGACGACACAACACTAAATAAAGGGAGACCTAAGACGACAACATGTCATGTGTTGCTGCCTTGCCTACACAGCATGGTAGCAACACAACATGGTAGCAGCACAAAACATGGTACAAACATTATTGGGTCCAGACAACAGCACAAAGGGCAAAGAGGTAGAGACAACAATACATCACGCAAAACAGCCACAACTGTCCGTAAGCGTGTCCATGAAGAGACTGAGAAGGTAATTTGACTGCAGGAAAGGGTGTTGTGTTGGGGTCTGTGCTGCAGGAAAGGGTGTTGTTTTGGGGTCTGTGCTGCAGGAAAGGGTGTTGTGTTGGGGTCTGTGCTGCAGGAAAGGGTGTTGTGTTGGGGTCTGTGCTGCAGGAAAGGGTGTTGTGTTGGGGTCTGTGCTGCAGGAAAGGGTGTTGTGTTGGGGTCTGTGCTGCAGGAAAGGGTGTTGTTTTGGGGTCTGTGCTGCAGGAAAGGGTGTTGTGTTGGGGTCTGTGCTGCAGGAAAGGGTGTTGTGTTGGGGTCTGTGCTGCAGGAAAGGGTGTTGTTTTGGGGTCTGTGCTGCAGGAAAGGGTGTTGTGTTGGGGTCTGTGCTGCAGGAAAGTGCCACACATAACTGTTTAAAAACAAACACAAAAATAAGTGTATCGGTCCCGACCTATACAGGCCGTCGGTCTATACACTAAAAAATATATAAAATAGCTCAGACTAATTCTCAGTACTCACACTTACTCACCGTTTTTTTGGGGGGGGGGGGCTGCCTCCGCCCGGGGCCCGTTCGGGGGGCTGAGTGCAATGTCTTTCAGGTTGGTCTTGTGGAGGTGTACCTGGTCGTAGAGCGGTCCAAATCCAGGGTGGGGTGATGAGCCAGGTAAACGTTGGGTTTTGAAGCACGGTCACAGGAAATGCTTGCATTCACATGCTGTATGGTGGCAGGATGAAAGTATTTTTGTGGTAGCAGGCGGTAGTTGGCCACTCGTGTTTTAGGGAATGTGGAAGAAGCTGTCATGATGTTGGCCTGGGGGGTAGTTGAACATAATGAATATGTCAGTTCGGTTGTCATCTGAGACATTCTCATCAATGATAAGATGACATAAACTGTACAGTGGAAAGTCTACACATTATTGTTATCAGATTCACATGTTGTGCAATTTAAATGTTTGAATATGAAGTTATTTGTGAGGGGATGAAATGTGATTTTAGCTTGTAAAATGAGAGTTTGGGGTTTTCATGAGTGAATTATGCCCGCCCCTGTGAAGAGACGTGTTATAAACTATGAAAACACTATGAAAACTTCTCCCTCCACCATATAAGCCCTTGATGAAAATGTAACTTCCTGTTCCGGGTACATTAGGATGACGATCCGATGTCAGAAGGATTCAGATAATAACTACAGAACGAAGCCGACCTCAGCGTGAGCTTTGGTTGCGAATGGTATGAACTTTGAACTCTTATTCGCTAAAGAAGTGAGACATCCTCGCCATTGAGTTAGCAACAGCAGCTGTAAACGTGGGCTCGGAAAGGACGGATGACCTATCCCGTCTACCACACAGCGACGACACTAAAACGTTTCCCGTTCACCACCAGAGACACTCTTCAAAGGACTCTGTTGGGCAACACGTCTACCAACCATCTACCACCAACCTATTGAAGTGCAGCTCAGAGTAAATATTTATTGCATTTTCCTTTTCCAAATGGGCGGTAATTTAGACTGCATAATATTCTGTATTTACGAGTAGCTGCCTACGGCCCGATAGACATGGCTTCTCCCTTTTTTCTTCTGTCTTCCCGCTCTTTCACTCAAACCCAGCACATTTTCTTTGTGTAACCAGCTGTCATATCTGTTCCGTCCGCTAGGTATGTTTTCCTTTGACGTAATTTGTAATCAAGGTATGATTCATTCTGTGTATATGTAATTCTGTGTGCTTAGTTGGGTATTTAGTAAATAAATAATTAAAGCCAATTTTGTATTGCTGATTTAACTTGTTAGCTAGAGTTCGTGAAGATGACAAATAATTTACAACTTTCAGATGAGACAGGTGACGATTAATATTGACTGCTATTGATGTAAAATATTACTAGGTCTTTAAGAGTTTATTCGGAAGATAACAGCTCTATATTCTTTCATGGTGCCCCAACTTTGTAGTTAATTACATTTACATGATTCGCTCAATCAGGTAATATTAATTACGGAGAAATGATTTTATAGAATAGCATGTCATATCACTTAATCCGGCATGGCCAAAGACACGACAAAGCATTTTCAATCACTCCCTTGGGTGCTGTGGCTTTCCTCGTCGGTCCTCTGACCGCAGCTCCAGGGCACGCCTAGTGTTTGGGCACAATAGTTTTGCCACTTTGTTTTCTCATTCACGTATTTCCCATTTCAGTCTATAAGGAGCACTGGGTGTTTTGTAAGGAGTACAATCTGTGGCTTGTGTGTGTCCTCAGTGGGGGTTATCGGGGGTGGGGGCGGTCTGATGGGTTGGTGGTTGCTATCTTGTCTGTCCTGCCTGTCGTCTGGGTCTGCAGAGGGATGTTCTGTTGGCTTATCTTGGGGGATGGCCAGGTCTCATGAGTTCTTCTTTGTCGCGTCGCAGCTTTTGCCCATCCTCCTTCAGCTGGGCTTTTTTCTTCACCCCCTCCTGTTGCTGTTTTTTCACCAGAGTACAGACACCTCTGTCTGTCTGTCTCTGTGTGTCTCTCACTCTGTCTCATGCATATACACACATCTCTGTCTGTCTGTCTCTGTGTGTCTCTCACTCTGTCTCATGCATATACACACATCTCTGTCTGTCGTTGAGAGGGTGTTGTGTTGGGGTCTGTGCTGTTTGTCTCTGTCTGTAGTTGAGGGGGTGTTGTGTTGGGGTCCGTGCTGTTTCTCTGTCTTTCGTTGGGGTCTGTCGTTGGGGGTTGTTGTGTTGGGGTCTGTGCTGTTTATCTCTGTCTGTAGTTGAGGGGGTGTTGTGTTGGGGTCTGTGCTGTTTATCTCTGTCTGTAGTTGAGGAGGTGTTGTGTTGGGGTCTGTGCTGTCTGTCTGTCTGTCTGTAGTTGAGGAGGTGTTGTGTTGGGGTCTGTGCTGTCTGGTGTTGAAATGCTGTAGGAGCTCTACCAGCTCCATCTCCAGTTGTGTGAATGTATCCCTCATGAATGCTCCTTCCTTCTCCCTGGTGTTGATTATGTGAAGAGGTCTTCCCCTCTTTCAGATGTATGTCTGTATTGTTTTAGTGATTTCACCATAGTGAAGGTTTAGGATTTCTGGGTCTCTGTTTTTGGTTGGGTTTAGTTTTCTCAATTTTCTTCTTCATCAAACCATTTGTTGTTAATTTTCTTTGGTTGTCTGCTTGACATTTTTAGATGTTATAGGGAAATGCATTTGAGAAGTGTTCAAACCCCTTGACCTTTAACACATTAGGGTACAGCCTAATTAAAACATGTATTAAATACTTTTTTTCTCATCAATCTACACACAATAACAAAGCAAAAACAGGTTTTTAGATTTATTTTTGCAAATGTAGTAAACATACTTTATTTACATAAGTATTCTGACCCTTTGCTATGAGACTCAAAATTGAGCTCAGGTGCATCCTGTTTCCATTGATCATCCTTGAGATGTTTCTACAACATGATTTGATTCAACCTGTAGTAAATTCAATTGATTGGACATGGGATGTGACCAACAACCCAATGATCACTCTGACAGAGCTCAGTGTCCCGACTCCCGACCCGGCTGCTATCGTCCCGACTCCCGACCCAGCTGCTATCGTCCCGACTCCCGACCCGGCTGCTATCGTCCCGACTCCCGACCCGGCTGCATCGTCCCGACTCCCGACCCGGCTGCTATCGTCCCGACTCCCGACCCGGCTGCTATCGTCCCGACTCCCGACCCGGCTGCTATCGTCCCGACTCCCGACCCGGCTGCTATCGTCCCGACTCCCGACCCGGCTGCTATCGTCCCGACTCCCGACCCGGCTGCTATCGTCCCGACTCCCGACCCGGCTGCTATCGTCCGACTCCCGGACCCGGCTGCAAGACCGTCCCGACTCCCGACCCGGCTGCTATCGTCGTCCGACTCCCGACCCGGCTGCTATCGTCCCGACTCCCGACCCGGCTGCTATCGTCCCGACTCCGACCCGGCTGCTATCGTCCCGACTCCCGACCCGGCTGCTATCGTCCCGACTCCGACCCGGCTGCTATCGTCCGACTCCCGGCCGGCTGCTATCGTCCCGACCCGGCTGCTATCGTCCCGACTCCCGACCCGGCTGCTATCGTCCCGACCCCGACCCGGCTGCATCGTCCCGACCCCGACCTGGCTGCTATCGTCCCGACCCCGACCGCTGCATCGTCCCGACCCCGACCCGGCTGCGCATCGTCCCGACCCCGACCCGGCTGCTATCGTCCCGACCCCCGACCCGGCTGCTATCGTCCCGACCCCCGACCCGGCTGCTATCGTCCCGACCCCGACCCGGCTGCTATCGTCCCGACCCCGACCCGGCTGCTATCGTCCCGACCCCGACCCGGCTGCATCGTCCCGACTCCACGACCCGGACATCGTCCCGACTCGACCCGGCTGCATCGTCCCGACCCGGCTGCTGCTCGTCCCGACCCGGCTGCTATCGTCCCGACCCGGCTACGTATCGTCCCGACCCGGCTGCTATCGTCCCGACTCCCGACCGGCTGCTATCGTCCCGACTCCCGACCCGGCTGCTATCGTCCCGACTCCCGACCCGGCTGTTATCGTCGTCGACTCGACCGGCTGCTATCGTCCTGACTCCCGACCCGGCTGCATCGTCCGACTCCCGACCCGGCTGCTATCGTCCCGACTCCCGACCGGCTGCTATCGTCCCGACCCGGCTGCTATCGTCCCGACCCGGCTGCTATCGTCCCGACTCGTCCGACCCGGCTGCTATCGTCCCGACTCCGACCCGGCTGCTATCGTCCCGACTCCGACCCGGCTGCTATCGTCCCGACCCGGCTGCTATCGTCCCGACTCCCGACCCGGCTGCTATCGTCCCGACTCCCGACCCGGCTGCTATCGTCCCGGCCTTGATGCTAGTGTCCCGACTCCCGACCCAGCTGCTATCGTCCCGACTGCTATCGTCCCGACCCAGCTGCTATTGTCCTGTAATTGGCCAATGGTTTAGCATGGTGTTACATGGGCCAGAGCTGATGTCATGAATAACACATTTCCTGATTTATTACATTGATGTAAGTGTTGTGTCGGGCACTCCATTACTGGAACTGATGTTACTGTGTACTGGTAGTTTCCACTTTCTTTCCTATTTGTCAAAACGTTCTACTCCTCAACTCGAAGTTCAGGATATTGTCCAGTTCCTTATAACGATGGACACCAACTCATTAACAAAGATTTGAACTATTATCGTTCACCTTTTATTTAACCTTTATTTAACTCGGCAAGTCAGTTAAGAAGAAATTCTTATTTACTATGACGGCCGAATCCGGATCACGCTAGGCCAATTGTGCGCTGCCCTATGGGACTCCCAATCACGGCCGGTAGTGACACAGCCTGGAATCGAACCAGGGTCTCTGTAGTGACTCCGTTAGAGAAATGTATAGCTCTCTCCTTTATTCTCTCTGTTCATCTTGGAATCCAGTCTAATACCAGTTCCACTGGTGGCCCGGGTAAGGAGTTTGTACAGGGAATATACCAAGGCCGATGTACAAGATCGCACGTGCTGCGCGTACACTCTGGAGACAGACAGGCTGAGGAGGGAGTTGGACAGGGAGGCTGAGGAGGGAGTTGGACAGGGAGGCTGAGGAGAGAGTTGGACAGGGAGGGAATGGAGGCTGAGGAGGGAGTTGTACATCGGCCTTGGTATATTCCCTGTACAAGGTCGCACGTGCTGCGCGTACACTCTGGAGACAGACAGGCTGAGGAGGGAGTTGGACAGGGAGGGAATGGAGGCTGAGGAGAGAGTTGGACAGGGAGGGAATGGAGGCTGAGGAGGGAGTTGGACAGGGAGGCTGAGGAGGGAGTTGGACAGGGAGGGGAGGGACGCTGAGGAGAACTTGTCTCAGGTGATGGACCTGCAACAGTAAAACTAACTACCTGTTGTGTGTCTGTTTCAGGTGATGTACCTGCAGCAGGGGGAGCTGAGCAGAGACAAGGTGTTTCCGATGCACCCCACCAGTATTAATGGAGTAGAGGACATGTCTACTCTGGCAGAACTACATGAGGCTGCCATCATGTACAACCTTTACCTGCGCTACCAGAAGGACTGCATCTATGTAAGACAGTGTTATAGTCCAACCCTCCCAGACAGACATTATCTATGTAAGACAGTGTTATAGTCCAACCCTCCCAGACATACATTATCTACTGTATGTAAGACAGTGATATAGCCCAACCCTCCCAGACAGACATTATCTATATAAGACAGTGTTATAGTCCAACCCTCCCAGACAGACATTATCTATGTAAGACGGTGTTATAGCCCAACCCTCCCAGACAGACATTATCTACTGTATGTAAGACAGTGTTATAGTCAACCCTCCCAGACAGACATTATCTACTGTATGTAAGACAGTGTTATAGCCCAACCCTCCCAGACAGACATTATCTATGTAAGACAGTGTTACAACCCAACCCTCCCAGACAGACATTATCTACTGTATGTAAGACATTGTTATAGCCCAACCCTCCCAGACAGACATTATCTACTGTATGTAAGACAGTGTTATAGTCCATCCCTCCCAGACAGACATTATCTATGTAAGTCATTGTTACAGCCCAACCCTCCCAGACAGACATTATCTATGTAAGACAGTGTTATCGTCCAACCCTCCCAGACAGACATTATCTACTGAATGTAAGACAGTGTTATCGTCCAACCCTCCCAGACAGACATTATCTACTGTATGTAAGACAGTGTTATCGTCCAACCCTCCCAGACAGACATTATCTACTGTATGTAAGACAGTGTTATCGTCCAACCCTCCCAGACAAACATTATCTACTGTATGTAAGACAGTGTTATCGTCCAACCCTCCCAGACATACGTTATCTACTGTATGTAAGACAGTGTTATCGTCCAACCCTCCCAGACAGACGTTATCTACTGTATGTAAGACAGTGTTATCGTCCAACCCTCCCAGACAGACATTATCTACTGTATGTAAGACAGTGTTATCGTCCAACCCTCCCAGACAGACATTATCTACTGTATGTAAGACAGTGTTATCGTCCAACCCTCCCAGACAGTCATTATCTATGTAAGACAGTGTTATAGTCCAACCCTCCCAGACAGACATTATCTATGTAAGACGGTGTTATCGTCCAACCCTCCCAGACAGACATTATCTACTGTATGTAAGACAGTGTTATCGTCCAACCCTCCCAGACAGACATTATCTACTGTATGTAAGACAGTGTTATCGTCCAACCCTCCCAGACAGACATTATCTACTGTATGTAAGACAGTGTTATCGTCCAACCCTCCCAGACAGACATTATCTACTGTATGTAAGACATTGTTATAGCCCAACCCTCCCAGACAGACATTATCTACTGTATGTAAGACAGTGTTATAGTCCATCCCTCCCAGACAGACATTATCTATGTAAGACAGTGTTATAGCCCAACCCTCCCAGACAGACATTATCTACTGTATGTAAGACAGTGTTATAGTCCATCCCTCCCAGACAGACATTATCTATGTAAGACAGTGTTATAGCCCAACCCTCCCAGACAGACATTATCTACTGTATGTAAGACAGTGTTATCGTCCAACCCTCCCAGACAGACATTATCTATGTAAGACAGTGTTATAGTCCATCCCTCCCAGACACATTATCTATGTAAGACAGTGTTATAGCCCAACCCTCCCAGACAGACATTATCTACTGTATGTAAGACAGTGTTATCGTCCAACCCTCCCAGACAGTCATTATCTATGTAAGACAGTGTTATAGTCCAACCCTTCCAGACAGACATTATCTATGTAAGACGGTGTTATCGTCCAACCCTCCCAGACAGACATTATCTACTGTATGTAAGACAGTGTTATCGTCCAACCCTCCCAGACAGACATTATCTACTGTATGTAAGACAGTGTTATCGTCCAACCCTCCCAGACAGACATTATCTACTGTATGTAAGACAGTGTTATCGTCCAACCCTCCCAGACAGACATTATCTACTGTATGTAAGACATTGTTATAGCCCAACCCTCCCAGACAGACATTATCTACTGTATGTAAGACAGTGTTATAGTCCATCCCTCCCAGACAGACATTATCTATGTAAGACAGTGTTATAGCCCAACCCTCCCAGACAGACATTATCTACTGTATGTAAGACAGTGTTATCGTCCAACCCTCCCAGACAGACATTATCTATGTAAGACAGTGTTATAGTCCAACCCTCCCAGACAGACATTATCTACTGTATGTAAGACAGTGTTATCGTCCAACCCTCCCAGACAGACATTATCTATGTAAGACAGTGTTATAGTCCAACCCTCCCAGACAGACATTATCTATGTAAGACAGTGTTATAGTCCAACCCTCCCAGACACATTATCTATGTAAGACAGTGTTACAGCCCAACGCTCCCAGACAGACATTATCTATGTAAGACAGTGTTATCGTCCAACCCTCCCAGACAGACATTATCTATGTAAGACAGTGTTACAGCCCAACCCTCCCAGACAGACATTATCTATGTAAGACAGTGTTATAGTCCAACCCTCCCAGATAGACATTATCTACTTTATGTAAGACAGTGTTATAGTCCAACCCTCCCAGATAGACATTATCTACTTTATGTAAGACAGTGTTATAGTCCAACTGTCCCAGACAGACATGATCTATGTAAGACAGTGTTATAGTCCATCCCTACCAGACAGACATTATCTATGTAAGACAGTGTTATAGCCCAACCCTCCCAGACAGACATTATCTACTGTATGTAAGACAGTGTTATAGTCCATCCCTCCCAGACAGACATTATCTATGTAAGACAGTGTTATAGCCCAACCCTCCCAGACAGACATTATCTACTGTATGTAAGACAGTGTTATCGTCCAACCCTCCCAGACAGACATTATCTATGTAAGACAGTGTTATAGTCCATCCCTCCCAGACACATTATCTATGTAAGACAGTGTTATAGCCCAACCCTCCCAGACAGACATTATCTACTGTATGTAAGACAGTGTTATCGTCCAACCCTCCCAGACAGTCATTATCTATGTAAGACAGTGTTATAGTCCAACCCTTCCAGACAGACATTATCTATGTAAGGGATTTCACCCCCGTAGTGGACAAAAATGAATGGCAAGTTATTGGCATAGGCCAAACCATGCACACATTGGCCAATACCACCCAAAGCGGCGTTGATTCATGCAAAGTTTACTGCTATTGCCATATGGGTATTGCCAGTTGTAACACTTCAAAAATCCAACAGGTGGCGATTGCACTCCACCATGGTTTTTCATATTGGTATTGGACTCCAAGTCAACATCCAAAAGCCAAATTTTGAAAAAAACGAATTTTTTTTTGAAAAAACGATCACCCCTTAAAAAGTGCTTTCTGGACCGTTTTTCGAAATTCTTTCGCTTTTTTGACAATTACACATGTATAAGAACTGTATGAAAATACTTTTGTCCAATTTTATTAACATAATTTTTTAAATTTTTTTATTTGCGCATATTGCATATGTTTTGTCCATTTGCAATATGATTTCATAGGAAGTCAGAAGTCAAAAAGTCAAAATTCTTAAATTTCATAAAAAACTTCACACACCCCTAAAAAAGTGCTTTCTGACCGCTTTTTCGAAATTTTTCGCATTTTGTGTCAGTTACACACGTATAAGAACTGTATCAACATACTTTAGTCATATTTTATTATCATAATTTTTTTTTTTTTACTTGCGCATATTGCATGTGTTTTGTCCATCTGCAATATGATTTCATAGGAAGTCAGAAGTCAAAAGTCAAAAATTATTAAATTTCATAAAAACTTCACACACCCCTAAAAAAGTGCTTTCTGGACCGTTTTTCGAAATTTTTTAGAATTTTGTGTCAGTTACACACGTATAAGAACTGTATCAACATACTTTAGTCATATTTTATTATTATAATGTTTTTTTTTTTTTTTTTTTTTTGCTTGTGCATAAGGCATATGTTTTGTGGGGGCCAAATGTCATAAGAAATTTGACATGCTCAAAAATCCTTCAGAAATGCAAAATTGACTGGCCTGATGAACTCGGGATGGCCGGGCAGTGATTGTTGTTCCTTTCAATCACTCGTGGTGTTGATTTCATCATGTCCATTTGTTTATGTTTTCTCACTTTTGCAAAGTCACTGTGCATTTGCCATATGGTTAACTGGGCAGTCACCATCACCAATTTGTCATGCCATAAAAATCATGCAGGAATGCCAAATTGACTGGCCCGATGACCTCAGGATGGCTGGGCAGTTATTCTGGTACCTCTCCATCGCTTGTTTGGGTTGATTTCAGAATGTCGCTTTTGGTGATGGTACCTCACCGCTTAAACATATTGCAAATGTTCCTTACTTTTGCAAAGTCACTAAAAATTCTTGCAGGAATGCCAAATTGACTGGCCCGATGACCTCGGGATGGCTGGGCAGTGATACTGGTACCTCTCCATGGCTCGTTTGGGTTGATTTCAGAATGTCCATTTGGTGATTTTTCTCACTCTTTCAAAGTCACTGTGCATTTGCCATATGGTTAACTGGGCAGTCACCATCACCAATTTGTCATGCTATAAAAATCATGCAGGAATGCCAAATTGACTGGCCCGATGACCTCGGGATGGCTGGGCAGTGATACTGGTACCTCTCCATGGCTCGTTTGGGTTGATTTCAGAATGTCGCTTTTGGTGATGGTACCTCACCGTTAAACATATTGCAAATGTTCCTTACTTTTGCAAAGTCACTAAAAATTCTTGCAGGAATGCCAAATTGACTGGCCCGATGACCTCGGGATGGCTGGGCAGTGATACTGGTACCTCTCCATGGCTCGCTTGGGTTGATTTCAGAATGTCCATTTGGTGATTTTTCTCACTCTTTCAAAGTCACTGTGCATTTGCCATATGGTTAACTGGGCAGTCACCATCACCAATTTGTCATGCTATAAAAATCATGCAGGAATGCCAAATTGACTGGCCCGATGACCTCGGGATGGCTGGGCAGTGATACTGGTACCTCTCCATGGCTCGTTTGGGTTGATTTCAGAATGTCGCTTTTGGTGATGGTACCTCACTGTTAAAACATATTGCAAATGTTCCTTACTTTTGCAAAGTCACTGAAAATTTTTGCAGGAATGCCAAATTGACTGGCCCGATGACCTCGGGATGGCTTGGCAGTGATTCTGGTACCTCTCCATCACTCGTTTGGGTTGATTTCAGAATGTCCATTTGGTCATGTTTTCTCACTTTTGCAAAGTCACTGTGCATTTGCCATATGGTTAACTGGGCAGTCACCATCACCAATTTGTCATGCCATAAAAATCATGCAGGAATGCCAAATTGACTGGCCCGATGACCTCAGGATGGCTGGGCAGTGATTTTGGTACCTCTCCATCGCTCGTTTGGGTTGATTTCAGAATGTCGCTTTTGGTGATGGTACCTCACTGTTAAAACATATTGCAAATGTTCCTTACTTTTGCAAAGTCACTGAAAATTTTTGCAGGAATGCCAAATTGACTGGCCCGATGACCTCAGGATGGCTGGGCAGTGATTTTGGTACCTCTCCATCGCTCGTTTGGGTTGATTTCAGAATGTCGCTTTTGGTGATGGTACCTCACTGTTAAAACATATTGCAAATGTTCCTTACTTTTGCAAAGTCACTGAAAATTTTTGCAGGAATGCCAAATTGACTGGCCCGATGACCACGGGATGGCTGGGCAGTGATACTGGTACCTCTCCATGGCTCGTTTGGGTTGATTTCAGAATGTCGCTTTTGGTGATGGTACCTCACTGTTAAAACATATTGCAAATGTTCCTTACTTTTGCAAAGTCACTGAAAATTTTTGCAGGAATGCCAAATTGACTGGCCCGATGACCTCGGGATGGCTTGGCAGTGATTCTGGTACCTCTCCATCACTCGTTTGGGTTGATTTCAGAATGTCCATTTGGTCATGTTTTCTCACTTTTGCAAAGTCACTGTGCCTTTGCCATATGGTTAACTGGGCAGTCACCATCACCAATTTGTCATGCCATAAAAATCATGCAGGAATGCCAAATTGACTGGCCCGATGACCTCGGGATGGCTGGGCAGTGATACTGGTACCTCTCCATGGCTCTTTTGGGTTGATTTCAGAATGTCGCTTTTGGTGATGGTACCTCACCACTTAAACATATTGCTAA
The DNA here is from genome assembly GCF_036934945.1 of Oncorhynchus masou masou. Classification (NCBI taxonomy): domain Eukaryota; kingdom Metazoa; phylum Chordata; class Actinopteri; order Salmoniformes; family Salmonidae; genus Oncorhynchus; species Oncorhynchus masou. Next base: position 54,303,408 of record NC_088221.1, on the reverse strand, counting down.
TGGACAAGAGTCACCTGCAAGTCACTGTCCATCAGTCAATTTGATATCATTTAAAGCTAACTATTGGAGGCACTGTCAGTCTCTACGCACCCCAATGATACGTCCCTCCATCCATGTTGTGTATCTGTGTGATTTAGTTTTCCTTTGAATTTTTATGGGAAAAATGACTGATTTACAGTTCATGGGGGTTGCCTAATCATAATAATGAAGTTTTGGAAAGATCTGATATTTTTAACCCCTCCAAACAGCCCATGAGACACCAATTATGGCACTTCCGGTTGGCACAGGAAGCTGTAACTCAACATACATCCTCATTGGGCTATTCCATTAGAGAATCCTGAGTTTTAAGTCTTTACCATGAAAACTGACTGATTTACACAGGGTTCAATGCACTATGTCCATCAAATTGCAGGCAGTGTATGGGTATACACTTTTAGGGCGATTTGAACCACTTCCGGTTGGTCCAGGAAGCTTAGAATCGACACAGGTAGACCTTATAGTGGTCTGATGGACTGGTACCAAAGACAGGTTCATACAACATTCATAACCCATATAGACTCCAGGTTGTATTTAGTGGAGCAGCCAATATATTCCTATGGGGAGAGAAGTCAATGAACACTGTTTTTATGTAAACACCTTCTTTTGACTGTGAAGGGTTAATGTCACACGGTCAAGGATAGGCTTGGACAGATCAGGAGGACCTTAGGAACAGTCCTGTGGTTGAATTGTCTTTCTAAACCTAACGGTTCCGCCGCTGTCACCCAAAATCAAATGACGTACTGGTGAAGGCTTCATATTGGGCCTATTTTTCTCATGGTCGCGCGCTCAGACCGAGCGAGCTACGGTCAAGCGGGGCACCTCGTTGGACTCGGCATACTCTGGACACTATGGTGATGCCATTGTTTGTGTTGATTTCAGAATGTCCATTTGGTCATGTTTTCTCACTTTTGCAAAGTCACTGTGCATTTGCCATATGGTTAACTGGGCAGTCACCATCACCAATTTGTCATGCCATAAAAATCATGTAGGAATGCCAAATTGACTGGCCCGATGACATAGGGATGGCTGGGCAGTTATTCTGGTACCTCTCCACGCTCGTTTGGGTTGATTTCAGAATGTCGCTTTTGGTGATGGTACCTCACTGTTAAAACATATTGCAAATGTTCCTTACTTTTGCAAAGTCACTGAAAATTTTTGCAGGAATGCCAAATTGACTGGCCCGATGACCTCGGGATGGCTGGGCAGTGATACTGGTACCTCTCCATGGCTCGTTTGGGTTGATTTCAGAATGTCGCTTTTGGTGATGGTACCTCACTGTTAAAACATATTGCAAATGTTCCTTACTTTTGCAAAGTCACTGAAAATTTGTGCAGGAATGCCAAATTGACTGGCCCGATGAACTCGGGATGGCTTGGCAGTGATTCTGGTACCTCTCCATCGCTCGTTAGGGTTGATTCCAGAATGTCCATTTGGTGATTTTTCTCACTCTTTCAAAGTCACTGTGCATTTGCCATATGGTTAACTGGGCAGTCACCATCACCAATTTGTCATGCCATAAAAATCATGCAGGAATGCCAAATTGACTGGCCCGATGACATAGGGATGGCTGGGCAGTGATTTTGGTACCTCTCCATGGCTCGTTTGGGTTGATTTCAGAATGTCGCTTTTGGTGATGGTACCTCACTGTTAAAACATATTGCAAATGTTCCTTACTTTTGCAAAGTCACTGAAAATTTTTGCAGGAATGCCAAATTGACTGGCCCGATGACCTCGGGATGGCTGGGCAGTTATTCTGGTACCTCTCCATGGCTCGTTTGGGTTGATTTCAGAATGTCGCTTTTGGTGATGGTACCTCACCGCTTAAACATATTGCAAATGTTCCTTACTTTTGCAAAGTCACTGAAAAGCAATACGTAACTGGAACGAAGT
>NC_088221.1:54266958-54300979 GCF_036934945.1 Oncorhynchus masou masou | reverse complement strand
AGAGGAGTGCTATGCTAACATCATGAACCCAGTGGTATTACAGAGGAGTGCTATGCTAATATCATATATGAACCCAGTGGTATTACAGAGGAGTGCTATGCTAACATCATGAACCCAGTGGTACTACAGACGAGTGCTATGCTAACATCATGAACCCAGTGGTATTACAGAGGAGTGCTATGCTAACATCATGAACCCAGTGGTATTACAGAGGCGTGCTATGCTAACATCATGAACCCAGTGGTATTACAGAGGAGTGCTATGCTAACATCATGAACCCGGTGGTATTACAGAGGAGAGCTATGCTAACATCATGAACCCGGTGGTATTACAGAGGAGTGCTATGCTAACATCATATATGAACCCAGTGGTACTACAGAGGAGTGCTATGCTAACATCATGAACCCAGTGGTATTACAGAGTGCTATGCTAACATCATGAACCCGGTGGTATTACAGAGGAGTGCTATGCTAACATCATGAACCCAGTGGTATTACAGAGGAGTGCTATGCTAACATCATGAACCCAGTGGTATTACAGAGGAGTGCTATGCTAACATCATGAACCCAGTGGTACTACAGAGGAGTGCTATGCTAACATCATGAACCCAGTGGTATTACAGAGGAGTGCTATGCTAACATCATATATGAACCCAGTGGTACTACAGAGGAGTGCTATGCTAACATCATGAACCCAGTGGTATTACAGAGGAGTGCTATGCTAACATCATGAACCCAGTGGTATTACAGAGGAGTGCTATGCTAACATCATGAACCCGGTGGTATTACAGAGGAGAGCTATGCTAACATCATGAACCCGGTGGTATTACAGAGGAGTGCTATGCTAACATCATATATGAACCCAGTGGTACTACAGAGGAGTGCTATGCTAACATCATGAACCCAGTGGTATTACAGAGGAGAGCTATGCTAACATCATGAACCCAGTGGTATTACAGAGGAGTGCTATGCTAACATCATGAACCCGGTGGTATTACAGAGGAGTGCTATGCTAACATCATGAACCCGGTGGTATTACAGAGGAGTGCTATGCTAACATCATGAACCCAGTGGTATTACAGAGGAGTGCTATGCTAACATCATGAACCCAGTGGTATTACAGAGGAGTGCTATGCTAACATCATGAACCCAGTGATACTACAGAGGAGTGCTATGCTAACATCATGAACCCAGTGGTATTACAGAGGAGTGCTATGCTAACATCATGAACCCAGTGATACTACAGAGGAGTGCTATGCTAACATCATGAACCCGGTGGTATTACAGAGGAGTGCTATGCTAACATCATGAACCCAGTGATACTACAGAGGAGTGCTATGCTAACATCATGAACCCAGTGGTATTACAGAGTGCTATGCTAACATCATGAACCCGGTGGTATTACAGAGGAGTGCTATGCTAACATCATGAACCCAGTGGTACTACAGAGGAGTGCTATGCTAACATCATGAACCCAGTGGTATTACAGAGGAGTGCTATGCTAACATCATGAACCCAGTGGTATTACAGAGGAGTGCTATGCTAACATCATGAACCCAGTGGTATTACAGAGGAGTGCTATGCTAACATCATATATGAACCCAGTGGTACTACAGAGGGAGTGCTATGCTAACATCATGAACCCAGTGGTATTACAGAGGAGTGCTATGCTAACATCATGAACCCGGTGGTATTACAGAGGAGTGCTATGCTAACATCATGAACCCAGTGATACTACAGAGGAGTGCTATGCTAACATCATGAACCCGGTGGTATTACAGAGGGAGTGCTATGCTAACATCATGAACCCAGTGATACTACAGAGGAGTGCTATGCTAACATCATGAACCCAGTGGTATTACAGAGTGCTATGCTAACATCATGAACCCGGTGGTATTACAGAGGAGTGCTATGCTAACATCATGAACCCAGTGGTACTACAGAGGAGTGCTATGCTAACATCATGAACCCAGTGGTATTACAGAGGAGTGCTATGCTAACATCATGAACCCAGTGGTATTACAGAGGAGTGCTATGCTAACATCATGAACCCAGTGGTATTACAGAGGAGTGCTATGCTAACATCATATATGAACCCAGTGGTACTACAGAGGAGTGCTATGCTAACATCATGAACCCAGTGGTATTACAGAGGAGTGCTATGCTAACATCATGAACCCGGTGGTATTACAGAGGAGTGCTATGCTAACATCATGAACCCAGTGGTATTACAGAGGAGTGCTATGCTAACATCATCAACCCAGTGGTACTACAGAGGAGTGCTATGCTAACATCATGAACCCAGTGGTATTACAGAGTGCTATGCTAACATCATGAACCCAGTGGTACTACAGAGGAGTGCTATGCTAACATCATGAACCCAGTGGTATTACAGAGTGCTATGCTAACATCATGAACCCAGTGGTTCTACAGAGGAGTGCTATGCTAACATCATGAACCCAGTGATACTACAGAGGAGTGCTATGCTAACATCATGAACCCAGTGATACTACAGAGGAGTGCTATGCTAACATCATCAACCCAGTGGTACTACAGAGGAGTGCTATGCTAACATCATGAACCCAGTGGTACTACAGAGGAGTGCAATGCTAACATCATGAACCCAGTGGTATTACAGAGGAGTGCAATGCTAACATCATGAACCCAGTGGTACTACAGACGAGTGCTATGCTAACCATAGAGGATGTTTTTCTTCTCTGGATGGTCACTGGCCAGTGAGTCAGATGAGCTGAATCCATCTTACTGGCCCAGCAGTGACTGAGAGACCAGATTACTGTCTGACCTCCAACATGAACCAGAGCTATACTCTAATAACTTTAGGGCTGTTTGGGGCAGTTCAGGGCTGTTTGGGGCAGTTCGGGGCTGTTTGGGGCAGTTCAGGGCTGTTTGGGGCAGTTCGGGGCTGTTTGGGGCTGTTTGGGGCAGTTCGGGGCTGTTTGGGGCAGTTCAGGGCTGTTTGGGACAGTTCAGGCGGCAGGTAGCCTAGTGGTTGAGAGCGTTGTACCAGCGAAAGGGCGCTGGTTTTGAATCTCCGATCCGAGTAGGTGAACAATCTGCCGATGTGCCCTTGAGCAAGGCAGTGAACCCTAGCTGTTCCTGTAAGTCGCTCTGGAAAAGAACGTCTGCTAAATGACTAACATGGAAATATGTAGGTCAAATAAAATAAAATGGTATTGGTCACATGGTTAGCAGGTGTTATTGGTCACATGGTTAGCAGGTGTTATTGGTCACATGGTTAGCAGGTGTTATTGGTCACATGGTTAGTAGATGTTATTGGTCACATGGTTAGCAGATGTTATTGGTCACATGGTTAGCAGGTGTTATTGGTCACATGGTTAGCAGGTGTTATTGGTCACATGGTTAGCAGGTGTTATTGGTCACATGGTTAGCAGATGTTATTGGTCACATGGTTAGCAGATGTTATCGGTCACATGGTTAGCAGATGTTATTGGTCACATGGTTAGCAGATGTTAATAGTCACATGGTTAGCAGATGTTATTGGTCACATGGTTAGCAGATGTTAATAGTCACATGGTTAGCAGGTGTTATTGGTCACATGGTGAGCAGGTGTTAGTAGATGTTATTGGTCACATGGTTAGCAGATGTTATTGGTCACATGGTTAGCAGATGTTATTGGTCACATGATTAGTAGATGTTATTAGTCACATGGTTAGCAGATGTTATTGGTCACATACACGTGTTCAGCAGATGTTATTGCAAGTGTAGCAAAATGCCTGTGTTTCTAGCTCCGATAGTGCAGTAATATCTAACAAGTAATGTCTAACAATTTCAACAACATGTACCCAATACACACAAATCTGGTAAAGGAATGGAATTAGGAATATTTTATATATGGATGAGTAATGTCAGAGTGGCATAGACTAAGATACAGTAGGATAGTATAGAATACAGTATATACATATGAGATGAGTAATGCATAGACTGAGTTACAGTAGAATAGCATAGAATACAGTATATACATATGAGTAATGCATAGACTAAGATACAGTAGAATAGTATAGAATACAGTATATACATATGAGATGAGTAATGCAAGATATGTAAACATGATTAAAGTGGCCAATGATTTCAAGTCCTATGTAGGCAGCAGCCACTCTGTTAGTGATGTCTGTTTAACAGTCTGATGGCCTTGAGATAGAAGCTGTTTTTCAGTTTCTCAGTCCCTGCTTTGATACACCTGTACTGACCTCGCCTTCTGGATGATAGCGGGGTGAACAGGCAGTGGCTCGGTGGGTGTCCTTGATGATCTTTATGTCCTTTCTGTGACATCGGGTGCTGTAGGTGTCCTGGAGGGCAGGTAGTTTGCCCTTGGTGATACGTTGGGCAGACCTCACTACCCTCTGGAGAGCCCTGCGGTTGTGGGCGGTGCAGTACAGGGCAGGTTAGGGCAGTACAGGGCAGTACAGGGCAGGTTAGGGCAGTACAGGGCAGGTTAGGGCAGTACAGGGCAGGTTAGGGCAGTACAGGGCAGGCTAGGGCAGTACAGGGCAGGTTAGGGCAGAACAGGGCAGGGCAGGTTAGGGCAGTACATGGCAGGGCAGGTTAGGGCAGTACAGGGCAGGTTAGGGTAGTACAGGGCAGGCTAGGGCAGTACAGGGCAGGTTTGGGCAGTACAGGGCAGGCTAGGGCAGTACAGGGCAGGTTAGGGCAGTACAGGGCAGGGCAGGTTAGGGCAGTACAGGGCAGGTTAGGGCAGTACAAGGCAGGGCAGGTTAGGGCAGTACAGGGCAGGTTAGGGCAGTACAGGGCAGTATAGGGCAGGGCAGGTTAGGGCAGTACAGGGCAGGGCAGGTTAGGATAGTACAGGGCATGTTAGGGCAGTACAGGGCAGGTTAGGGCAGTACAGGGCAGGCTAGGGCAGGCCAGGTTAGGATAGTACAGGGCAGGTTAGGGCAGTACAGGTCAGGTCAGTGCAGGGCAGTACAGGGCAGGCTAGGGCAGTACGGGGCAGGTTATGGCAGTACAGGGCAGGTCAGGGCAGGGCAGTACAGGGCAGGTTAGGGCAGTACAGGGCAGGTTAGGGCAGTACAGGGCAGGCTAGGGCAGTACAGGGCAGGTTCGGGCAGTACAGGGCAGGGCAGGTTAGGGCAGTACAGGGCAGGTTAGGGCAGTACAAGGCAGGGCAGGTTGGGCAGTACAGGGCAGTACAGGGCAGGGCAGGTTAGGGCAGTACAGGGCAGGTTAGGGCAGTACAAGGCAGGGCAAGTTAGGGCAGTACAGGGCAGGTTAGGGCAGGGCAGTACAGGGCAGGGCAGGTTAGGTCAGTACAGGGCAGGTTAGGGCAGTACAAGGCAGGTGAGGGCAGTTCAGGGCAGGTTAGGGCCGTACAGGGCAGGGCAGTACAGGGCAGGTCAGGGCAGTACTGGGCAGTACAGGTTAGGGCAGTACAGGGCAGGTTAGGGCAGTACAGGGCAGGCTAGGGCAGTACAGGGCAGGCTAGGGCAGTACAGGGCAGTACAGGGCAGGTTAGGGCAGTACAGGGCAGGTCAGGGCAGTACAGGGCAGGGCAGTACAGGGCAGGTCAGGTTAGGGCAGTACAGGTCAGGGCAGTACAGGGCAGGCTAGGGCAGTACAGGGCAGGTCAGGGCAGTACAGGTCAGTACAGGGCAGGTTAGGGCAGTACAGGGAAGGTTAGGGCAGTACAGGGCAGGTTAGGGCAGGTCAGGACAAGGCAGGTGAGGGCAGTACCGGGCAGGTTAGGGCAGTACAGGGCAGGGCAGTACAGGTTAGGTGGACGTGGTCTTCTCAGTCACTGAGTGGTCACCGGCCAGTGACTCAGAGATGATCCCAGCTTATTGGCTGAGCTATAAACTACCAGTCAGACAGGCGACTCCCAGGACCTCAGGGCAGTCATAGTGTTGTGGTCATGATCCTCAGTCAGCTCTGGACACAACAATACCTATAACACAGCCGGGTGGCTCATGATTCAGACCTACTTGAATGGATATCCTGTAGGTTATGAAGTCTGTCTTAACGTGTTTAAAGTTGTTTATATTTCCTGTACATTACTGTTTCCTCTCATTCCTGGTTACCATGGTACTATGAAAACAATGCTACAAAGGCTATGATTAGACTGGGGGGCTGTGCTGTCTGTGTGGGAGAGAATATGTGGTCTAAGTAAACAGGATGTTGCCTTGATGAGGACAGACCATGGGAAGAGAATAAGAGGATGACTGGTCCTAATGGTTCCTGGTGGCTCCCGCGTCCCAAATGGAACCCTATGTAGTGTTACCATGGTTCCTGGTCTAAAGTAGTGCACTACACAGGGTTTAGGATGACATCTGGGATGCAAACCCAATGCCTAGGCACGGAGGAAGGTACGGTATGTGCTGTGTGAAAGTATGCAATAGGCCTAAATGTGGTGAGATAGTGTGGCAGTCAACCTCTTAGAGGCCTGTTCACCATGCTGATGGACTGCTGGGTGTCTGTTCACCATGCTGATGGACTGCTGGGTGTCTGTTCACCATGCTGATGGACTGCTGGGTGTCTGTTCACCATGCTGATGGACTGCTGGGTGTCTGTTCACCATGCTGATGGACTGACTGCTGGGTGTCCGTTTACCATGCTGATGGACTGCTGGGTGTCTGTTCACCATGCTGATGGACTGCTGGGTGTCTGTTCACCATGCTGATGGACTGACTGCTGGGTGTCCGTTTACCATGCTGATGGACTGCTGGGTGTCTGTTCACCATGCTGATGGACTGCTGGGTGTCTGTTCACCATGCTGATGGACTGCTGGGTGTCTGTTCACCATGATGATGGACTGCTGGGTGTCTGTTCACCATGCTGATGGACTGACTGCTGGGTGTCCGTTTACCATGCTGATGGACTGCTGGGTGTCTGTTCACCATGCTGATGGACTGCTGGTGTCTGTTCACCATGCTGATGGACTGACTGCTGGGTGTCTGTTCACCATGCTGATGGACTGCTGGGTGTCTGTTCACCATGCTGATGGACTGCTGGGTGTCTGTTCACCATGCTGATGGACTGACTGCTGGGTGTCTGTTTACCATGCTGATGGACTGACTGCTGGGTGTCTGTTCACCATGCTGATGGACTGCTGGGTGTCTGTTCACCATGCTGATGGACTGCTGGGTGTCTGTTCACCATGCTGATGGACTGCTGGGTGTCTGTTCACCATGCTGATGGACTGACTGCTGGGTGTCTGTTCACCATGCTGATGGACTGCTGGGTGTCTGTTCACCATGCTGATGGACTGACTGCTGGGTGTCTGTTCACCATGCTGATGGACTGACTGCTGGGTGTCTGTTCACCATGCTGATGGACTGCTGGGTGTCTGTTCACCATGCTGATGGACTGCTGGGTGTCTGTTCACCATGCTGATGGACTGCTGGGTGTCTGTTTACCATGCTGATGGACTGCTGGGTGTCTGTTCACCATGCTGATGGACTGCTGGGTGTCTGTTTACCATGCTGATGGACTGCTGGGTGTCTGTTTACCATGCTGATGGACTGCTGGGTGTCTGTTCACCATGCTGATGGACTGCTGGGTGTCTGTTCACCATGCTGATGGACTGCTGGGTGTCTGTTCACCATGCTGATGGACTGCTGGGTGTCTGTTCACCATGCTGATGGACTGACTGCTGGGTGTCTGTTCACCATGCTGATGGACTGCTGGGTGTCTGTTTACCATGCTGATGGACTGCTGGGTGTCTGTTCACCATGCTGATGGACTGCTGGGTGTCTGTTCACCATGCTGATGGACTGACTGCTGGGTGACTGTTCACCATGCTGATGGACTGCTGGGTGTCTGTTTACCATGCTGATGGACTGCTGGGTGTCTGTTCACCATGCTGATGGACTGCTGGGTGTCTGTTCACCATGCTGATGGACTGCTGGGTGTCTGTTCACCATGCTGATGGACAGCTGGGTGTCTGTTCACCATGCTGATGGACTGCTGGGTGTCTATTCACCATGCTGATGGACTGCTGGGTGTCTGTTCACCATGCTGATGGACTGCTGGGTGTCTATTCACCATGCTGATGGACTGCTGGGTGTCTGTTCACCATGCTGATGGACTGCTGGGTGTCTGTTCACCATGCTGATGGACTGACTGCTGGGTGACTGTTCACCATGCTGATGGACTGCTGGGTGTCTGTTCACCATGCTGATGGACTGCTGGGTGTCTATTCACCATGCTGATGGACTGCTGGGTGTCTGTTTACCATGCTGATGGACTGCTGGGTGTCTATTCACCATGCTGATGGACTGCTGGGTGTCTGTTTACCATGCTGATGGACTGACTGCTGGGTGTCTGTTCACCATGCTGATGGACTGCTGGGTGTCTGTTTACCATGCTGATGGACTGACTGCTGGGTGTCTGTTCACAATGCTGATGGACTGACTGCTGGGTGTCTGTTCACCATGCTGATGGACTGCTGGGTGTCTGTTTACCATGCTGATGGACTGACTGCTGGGTGACTGTTCACCATGCTGATGGACTGCTGGGTGTCTGTTCACCATGCTGATGGACTGACTGCTGGGTGTCTGTTCACCATGCTGATGGACTGCTGGGTGTCTGTTCACAATGCTGATGGACTGCTGGGTGTCTGTTCACCATGCTGATGGACTGACTGCTGGGTGTCTGTTCACCATGCTGATGGACTGACTGCTGGGTGTCTGTTTACCATGCTGATGGACTGCTGGGTGTCTGTTCACCATGCTGATGGACTGACTGCTGGGTGTCTGTTCACCATGCTGATGGACTGACTGCTGGGTGTCTGTTCACCATGCTGATGGACTGACTGCTGGGTGTCTGTTCACCATGCTGATGGACTGCTGGGTGTCTGTTCACCATGCTGATGGACTGCTGGGTGTCTGTTCACCATGCTGATGGACTGACTGCTGGGTGTCTGTTCACCATGCTGATGGACTGCTGGGTGTCCGTTCACCATGCTGATGGACTGACTGCTGGGTGTCTGTTTACCATGCTGATGGACTGACTGCTGGGTGTCTGTTCACCATGCTGATGGACTGACTGCTGGGTGTCTGTTTACCATGCTGATGGACTGACTGCTGGGTGTCTGTTCACCATGCTGATGGACTGACTGCTGGGTGTCTGTTCACCATGCTGATGGACTGCTGGGTGTCTGTTCACCATGCTGATGGACTGACTGCTGGGTGTCTGTTCACCATGCTGATGGACTGCTGGGTGTCTGTTCACCATGCTGATGGACTGCTGGGTGTCTGTTCACCATGCTGATGGACTGACTGCTGGGTGTCTGTTCACCATGCTGATGGACTGCTGGGTGTCTGTTCAACATGCTGATGGACTGCTGGGTGTCTGTTCACCATGCTGATGGACTGACTGCTGGGTGTCTGTTCACCATGCTGATGGACTGCTGGGTGTCTGTTCACCATGCTGATGGACTGCTGGGTGTCTGTTCACCATGCTGATGGACTGCTGGGTGTCTGTTCACCATGCTGATGGACTGCTGGGTGTCTGTTCACCATGCTGATGGACTGCTGGGTGTCTGTTTACCATGCTGATGGACTGCTGGGTGTCTATTCACCATGCTGATGGACTGCTGGGTGTCTGTTTACCATGCTGATGGACTGACTGCTGGGTGTCTGTTCACCATGCTGATGGACTGCTGGGTGTCTGTTTACCATGCTGATGGACTGACTGCTGGGTGTCTGTTTACCATGCTGATGGACTGACTGCTGGGTGACTGTTTACCATGCTGATGGACTGACTGCTGGGTGTCTGTTCACAATGCTGATGGACTGACTGCTGGGTGTCTGTTCACCATGCTGATGGACTGCTGGGTGTCTGTTTACCATGCTGATGGACTGACTGCTGGGTGACTGTTCACCATGCTGATGGACTGCTGGGTGTCTGTTCACCATGCTGATGGACTGACTGCTGGGTGTCTGTTCACCATGCTGATGGACTGACTGCTGGGTGACTGTTCACCATGCTGATGGACTGCTGGGTGTCTGTTCACCATGCTGATGGACTGACTGCTGGGTGTCTGTTTACCATGCTGATGGACTGCTGGGTGTCTGTTCACCATGCTGATGGACTGACTGCTGGGTGTCTGTTCACCATGCTGATGGACTGCTGGGTGTCCGTTCACCATGCTGATGGACTGACTGCTGGGTGTCTGTTTACCATGCTGATGGACTGACTGCTGGGTGTCTGTTCACCATGCTGATGGACTGACTGCTGGGTGTCTGTTCACCATGCTGATGGACTGACTGCTGGGTGTCTGTACACCATGCTGATGGACTGCTGGGTGTCTGTTCACCATGCTGATGGACTGCTGGGTGTCTGTTCACCATGCTGATGGACTGACTGCTGGGTGTCTGTTCACCATGCTGATGGACTGCTGGGTGTCTGTTCACCATGCTGATGGACTGACTGCTGGGTGTCTGTTCACCATGCTGATGGACTGCTGGGTGTCTGTTCACCATGCTGATGGACTGCTGGGTGTCTGTTCACCATGCTGATGGACTGCTGGGTGTCTGTTCACCATGCTGATGGACTGACTGCTGGGTGTCTGTTCACCATGCTGATGGACTGCTGGGTGTCCGTTCACCATGCTGATGGACTGACTGCTGGGTGTCTGTTCACCATGCTGATGGACTGACTGCTGGGTGTCTGTTCACCATGCTGATGGACTGCTGGGTGTCTGTTCACCATGCTGACGGACTGACTGCTGGGTGTCTGTTCACCATGCTGATGGACTGCTGGGTGTCTGTTCACCATGCTGATGGACTGACTGCTGGGTGTCTGTTCACCATGCTGATGGACTGCTGGGTGTCTGTTCACCATGCTGATGGACTGCTGGGTGTCTGTTCACCATGCTGATGGACTGCTGGGTGTCTGTTCACCATGCTGATGGACTGCTGGGTGTCTGTTCACCATGCTGATGGACTGCTGGGTGTCTGTTCACCATGTTGATGGACTGCTGGGTGTCTGTTTACCATGCTGATGGACTGCTGGGTGTCTGTTTACCATGCTGATGGACTGCTGGGTGTCTGTTCACCATGCTGATGGACTGCTGGGTGTCTGTTTACCATGCTGATGGACTGCTGGGTGTCTGTTCACCATGCTGATGGACTGCTGGGTGTCTGTTCACCATGCTGACGGACTGACTGCTGGGTGTCTGTTCACCATGCTGATGGACTGCTGGGTGTCTGTTCACCATGCTGATGGACTGCTGGGTGTCTGTTCACCATGCTGATGGACTGACTGCTGGGTGTCTGTTCACCATGCTGATGGACTGACTGCTGGGTGTCTGTTCACCATGCTGATGGACTGACTGCTGGGTGTCTGTTCACCATGCTGATGGACTGACTGCTGGGTGTCTGTGTCACAAATGCCACTGTATTCTTTATATAGTGCTATATTTTTTTACCAGGTCCCTCAGGGAACAGGAATCCCTCAGGGAACAGGAAGCCCTGAGGGAACAGGAAGCCCTCAGGGAACAGGAAGCCCTGAGGGAACAGGAATCCCTCAGGGAACAGGAAGCCCTCAGGGAACAGGAAGCCCTCAGGGAACAGGAATCCCTCAGGGAACAGGAAGCCCTCAGGGAACAGGAAGCCCTCAGGGAACAGGAATCCCTCAGGGAACAGGAAGCCCTCAGGGAACAGGAAGCCCTCAGGGAACAGGAAGCCCTCAGGGAACAGGAATCCCTCAGGGAACAGGAATCCCTCAGGGAACAGGAAGCCCTCAGGGAACAGGAAGCCCTCAGGGAACAGGAAGCCCTCAGGGAACAGGAATCCCTCAGGGAACAGGAAGCCCTCAGGGAACAGGAAGCCCTCAGGGAACAGGAAGCCCTCAGGGAACAGGAAGCCCTTAGGGAACAGGAAGCCCTCAGGGAACAGGAAGCCCTCAGGGAACAGGAAGCCCTTAGGGAACAGGAAGCCCTCAGGGAACAGGAAGCCCTCAGGGAACAGGAAGCCCTCAGGGAACAGGAATCCCTGAGGGAACAGGAAGCCCTCAGGGAACAGGAAGCCCTCAGGGAACAGGAAGCCCTCAGGGAACAGGAAGCCCTCAGGGAACAGGAAGCCCTCAGGGAACAGGAAGCCCTTAGGGAACAGGAAGCCCTCAGGGAACAGGAAGCCCTCAGGGAACAGGAAGCCCTCAGGGAACAGGAAGCCCTCAGGGAACAGGAAGCCCTCAGGGAACAGGAAGCCCTTAGGGAACAGTAAGCCATTTTGGACACATCCTGTATGGATGCATCAATCAATCCCATGTATATTTATAAAGCCCTGTCTACAAATCAAATGGATTTATAAATGGATTTGCCAGTAGATTGTCGACTTGATTCATGATGATGACTGCTAGCTAAGATTTTGAATGTAAGATGTTGACATGATCAGTCCAATCAAAGCTACTGTAGATATAACGTGATTTGAGGTCATTTTATCTGTGGCCAATGACCTTGAGCCTTCTTGGAAGGCCACTTGTAGCATAACTCAATGGCAGGACCCAAAGGGCTGACATTTTGGATGTTTACCTTTACTAATCACTTAAACTTGGCGATGACGTACTGTCCTCATGAGTGACAGAACACTGAGCCAATCACGGCGTAATGCTCCTACTTCCTGCTGGTTCGCCCCACCACCACAGAAAGCACTGAGTCAGGCTGAATCACCTACATTTTGGAGCTGCTTTACTCAAGAAAACAAAGAAGAGACCATGTTTGTATGCGGCTTTATTAACTCAATGATGATGTATTATTTTTTGACATTATTTGCAAACTGATATGTGACAGGTATTAATTCCAAAATAACATGCAAAACAGGCAAGCCCCCAAAAATATTTGTATTTGTATTTATTTTTGCTAAACATGTGGCCAGTGGCTACACCCCAGTCAAATTCCACGTGACCGTTGAGTCACGGTAATCCGTCTTCTCCAGGCTCTGATGCTGCTGATGGTCATTAGTAGCCTACCAAACTGGCTACCTGCCTGGTACTCAGCACTCTATTGTCTCACCAATCCTCTGACGTCAATACAAATGTATTAAAACATCTAATCAAACACTTCATGAGAGCCCATGAGCTCATGTTGTGCAACATTTCTATAGGCTATACAATTGCGTGAGAAAACATGGACTTAGTGTTGATGGACTCTATTAAAAATGGTGTGTGCAAATCAATATTAGGAAGGTGTTCTTGATGTTTTATACACTCGGTGCATATGATGGAATGTATAGACATTAGGGAGAGTATACGAATAGGAAAGGTGTGGACAGCAGTACTTATATTGGATGAACTAGAATACAGTATATATATATGAAGTGGACAGCAGTAGTTATATAGGATGAACTAGAATACAGTATATACATATGAAGTGGACAGCAGTAGTTATATAGGATGAACCACGACTAGAATACAGTATATACATATGAAGTGGACAACAGTAGTTATATAGGATGAACTAGAATACAGTATATACATATGGAGTGGACAGCAGTAGTTATATAGGATGAACCAGGACTAGAATACAGTATATATATATGAAGTGGACAACAGTAGTTATATAGGATGAACCATGACTAGAATACAGTATATATATATGAAGTGGACAGCAGTAGTTATATAGGATGAACCATGACTAGAATACAGTATATACATATGAAGTGGACAACAGTAGTTATATAGGATGAACCATGACTAGAATACAGTATATACATATGAAGTGGACAACAGTAGTTATATAGGATGAACCAGGACTAGAATACAGTATATATATATGAAGTGGACAGCAGGATGAACCATGACTAGAATACAGTATATATATATGAAGTGGACAGCAGTAGTTATATAGGATGAACTAGAATACAGTATATACATATGAAGTGGACAGCAGTAGTTATATAGGATGAACCATGACTAGAATACAGTATATACATATGAAGTGGACAACAGTAGTTATATAGGATGAACTAGAATACAGTATATATATATGAAGTGGACAGCAGTAGTTATATAGGATGAACCATGACTAGAATACAGTATATACATATGAAGTGGACAGCAGTAGTTATATAGGATGAACCATGACTAGAATACAGTATATGCATATGAAGTGGACAGCAGTAGTTATATAGGATGAACCATGACTAGAATACAGTATATACATATGAAGTGGACAACAGTAGTTATATAGGATGAACCACGACTAGAATACAGTATATACATATGAAGTGGACAGCAGTAGTTATATAGGATGAACCAGGACTAGAATACAGTATATACATATGAAGTGGACAACAGTAGTTATATAGGATGAACTAGAATACAGTATATACATATGAAGTGGACAGCAGTAGTTATATAGGATGAACCATGACTAGAATACAGTATATACATATGAAGTGGACAGCAGTAGTTATATAGGATGAACCGTGACTAGAATACAGTATATACATATGAAGTGGACAACAGTAGTTATATAGGATGAACCGTGACTAGAATACAGTATATACATATGAAGTGGACAACAGTAGTTATATAGGATGAACTAGAATACAGTATATACATATGAAGTGGACAACAGTAGTTATATAGGATGAACCATGACTAGAATACAGTATATATGAAGTGGACAGCAGGATGAACCATGACTAGAATACAGTATATATATATGAAGTGGACAGCAGTAGTTATATAGGATGAACCAGGACTAGAATACAGTATATACATATGAAGTGGACAACAGTAGTTATATAGGATGAACCAGGACTAGAATACAGTATATACATATGAAGTGGACAACAGTAGTTATATAGGATGAACCATGACTAGAATACAGTATATATGAAGTGGACAGCAGGATGAACCATGACTAGAATACAGTATATATATATGAAGTGGACAGCAGTAGTTATATAGGATGAACCAGGACTAGAATACAGTATATACATATGAAGTGGACAACAGTAGTTATATAGGATGAACCAGGACTAGAATACAGTATATCCATATGAAGTGGACAGCAGTAGTTATATAGGATGAACCATGACTAGAATACAGTATATACATATGAAGTGGACAGCAGTAGTTATATAGGATGAACCATGACTAGAATACAGTACATATGAAGTGGACAGCAGTAGTTATATAGGATGAACCAGGACTAGAATACAGTATATACATATGAAGTGGACAACAGTAGTTATATAGGATGAACCATGACTAGAATACAGTATATGCATATGAAGTGGACAGCAGTAGTTATATAGGATGAACTAGAATACAGTATATACATATGAAGTGGACAACAGTAGTTATATAGGATGAACTAGAATACAGTATATGCATATGAAGTGGACAGCAGTAGTTATATAGGATGAACCATGACTAGAATACAGTATATACATATGAAGTGGACAGCAGGATGAACCACGCCTAGAATACAGTATATATATATGAAGTGGACAACAGTAGTTATATAGGATGAACCATGACTAGAATACAGTATATACATATGAAGTGAACAGCA
The DNA here is from genome assembly GCF_036934945.1 of Oncorhynchus masou masou. Classification (NCBI taxonomy): domain Eukaryota; kingdom Metazoa; phylum Chordata; class Actinopteri; order Salmoniformes; family Salmonidae; genus Oncorhynchus; species Oncorhynchus masou. The sequence continues at coordinate 54,285,460 of NC_088221.1, read as the reverse complement.
GTAGTTATATAGGATGAACCATGACTAGAATACAGTATATATATATGAAGTGGACAGCAGTAGTTATATAGGATGAACAATGACTAGAATACAGTATATACATATGAAGTGGACAGCAGTAGTTATATAGGATGAACCAGGACTAGAATACAGTATATATATATGAAGTGGACAACAGTAGTTATATAGGATGAACTAGAATACAATATATTCATATGAAGTGGACAGCAGTAGTTATATAGGATGAACCAGGACTAGAATACAGTATATATATATGAAGTGGACAGCAGTAGTTATATAGGATGAACCACGACTAGAATACAGTAAATATATATGAAGTGGACAACAGTAGTTATATAGGATGAACTAGAATACAGTATATTCATATGAAGTGGACAGCAGTAGTTATATAGGATGAACCAGGACTAGAATACAATATATTCATATGAAGTGGACAGCAGTAGTTATATAGGATGAACCACGACTAGAATACAGTATATATATATGAAGTGGACAGCAGTAGTTATATAGGATGAACCAGGACTAGAATACAGTATATTCATATGAAGTGGACAGCAGGATGAACCATGACTAGAATACAGTATATACATATGGAGTGGACAACAGTAGTTATATAGGATGAACTAGAATACAGTATATACATATGAAGTGGACAGCGGGATGAACCATGACTAGAATACAGTATATACATATGAAGTGGACAGCGGGATGAACCACGACTAGAATACAGTATATATATATGAAGTAGACAGCAGTAGTTATATAGGATGAACCATGACTAGAATACAGTATATACATATGAAGTGGACAGCAGGATGAACCATGACTAGAATACAGTATATATATATGAAGTAGACAGCAGTAGTTATATAGGATGAACTAGAATACAGTATATATGAAGTGGACAGCAGGATGAACCATGACTAGAATACAGTATATACATATGAAGTGGACAGCAGTAGTTATATAGGATGAACCAGGACTAGAATACAGTATATACATATGAAGTGGACAGCAGTAGTTATATAGGATGAACCATGACTAGAATACAGTATATACATATGAAGTGGACAGCAGTAGTTATATAGGATGAACCAGGACTAGAATACAGTATATTCATATGAAGTGGACAGCAGGATGAACCATGACTAGAATACAGTATATACATATGGAGTGGACAACAGTAGTTATATAGGATGAACTAGAATACAGTATATACATATGAAGTGGACAGCGGGATGAACCATGACTAGAATACAGTATATACATATGAAGTGGACAGCGGGATGAACCACGACTAGAATACAGTATATATATATGAAGTAGACAGCAGTAGTTATATAGGATGAACCATGACTAGAATACAGTATATACATATGAAGTGGACAGCAGGATGAACCATGACTAGAATACAGTATATATATATGAAGTAGACAGCAGTAGTTATATAGGATGAACCATGACTAGAATACAGTATATGCATATGAAGTGGACAGCAGTAGTTATATAGGATGGACTAGAATACAGTATATACATATGAAGTGGACAACAGTAGTTATATAGGATGAACTATGACTAGAATACAGTATATATATATATGAAGTCGACAGCAGTAGTTATATAGGATGAACCATGACTAGAATACAGTATATACATATGAAGTGGACAGCAGTAGTTATATAGGATGAACTATGACTAGAATACAGTATATATATATGAAGTGGACAGCAGTACTTATATAGGATGAACCATGACTAGAATACAGTATATACATATGAAGTGGACAGCAGGATGAACCATGACTAGAATACAGTATATATATATGAAGTAGACAGCAGTAGTTATATAGGATGAACCATGACTAGAATACAGTATATACATATGAAGTGGACAACAGTAGTTATATAGGATGAACCATGACTAGAATACAGTATATACATATGAAGTGGACAGCGGTAGTTATATAGGATGAACCATGACTAGAATACAGTATATACATATGAAGTGGACAGCAGTAGTTATATAGGATGAACTAGAATACAGTATATACATATGAAGTGGACAGCAGTAGTTATATAGGATGAACCATGACTAGAATACAGTATATTCATATGAAGTGGACAGCAGGATGAACCGTGACTAGAATACAGTATATACATATGAAGTGGACAGCAGTAGTTATATAGGATGAACCAGGACTAGAATACAGTATATTCATATGAATTGGACAGCAGGATGAACCATGACTAGAATACAGTATATACATATGGAGTGGACAACAGTAGTTATATAGGATGAACTAGAATACAGTATATACATATGAAGTGGACAGCGGGATGAACCATGACTAGAATACAGTATATACATATGAAGTGGACAGCGGGATGAACCACGACTAGAATACAGTATATATATATGAAGTAGACAGCAGTAGTTATATAGGATGAACCATGACTAGAATACAGTATATACATATGAAGTGGACAGCAGGATGAACCATGACTAGAATACAGTATATATATATGAAGTAGACAGCAGTAGTTATATAGGATGAACTAGAATACAGTATATATGAAGTGGACAGCAGGATGAACCATGACTAGAATACAGTATATACATATGAAGTGGACAGCAGTAGTTATATAGGATGAACCAGGACTAGAATACAGTATATACATATGAAGTGGACAGCAGTAGTTATATAGGATGAACCATGACTAGAATACAGTATATACATATGAAGTGGACAGCAGTAGTTATATAGGATGAACCAGGACTAGAATACAGTATATTCATATGAAGTGGACAGCAGGATGAACCATGACTAGAATACAGTATATACATATGGAGTGGACAACAGTAGTTATATAGGATGAACTAGAATACAGTATATACATATGAAGTGGACAGCGGGATGAACCATGACTAGAATACAGTATATACATATGAAGTGGACAGCGGGATGAACCACGACTAGAATACAGTATATATATATGAAGTAGACAGCAGTAGTTATATAGGATGAACCATGACTAGAATACAGTATATACATATGAAGTGGACAGCAGGATGAACCATGACTAGAATACAGTATATATATATGAAGTAGACAGCAGTAGTTATATAGGATGAACCATGACTAGAATACAGTATATGCATATGAAGTGGACAGCAGTAGTTATATAGGATGGACTAGAATACAGTATATACATATGAAGTGGACAACAGTAGTTATATAGGATGAACCAGGACTAGAATACAGTATATACATATGAAGTGGACAGCAGTAGTTATATAGGATGAACCATGACTAGAATACAGTATATACATATGAAGTGGACAATAGTAGTTATATAGGATGAACTATGATTAGAATACAGTATATATATATGAAGTGGACAGCAGTACTTATATAGGATGAACCATGACTAGAATACAGTATATACATATGAAGTGGACAGCAGGATGAACCATGACTAGAATACAGTATATATATATGAAGTAGACAGCAGTAGTTATATAGGATGAACCATGACTAGAATACAGTATATACATATGAAGTGGACAACAGTAGTTATATAGGATGAACCATGACTAGAATACAGTATATACATATGAAGTGGACAGCGGTAGTTATATAGGATGAACCATGACTAGAATACAGTATATACATATGAAGTGGACAGCAGTAGTTATATAGGATGAACTAGAATACAGTATATACATATGAAGTGGACAGCAGTAGTTATATAGGATGAACCATGACTAGAATACAGTATATTCATATGAAGTGGACAGCAGGATGAACCGTGACTAGAATACAGTATATACATATGAAGTGGACAGCAGTAGTTATATAGGATGAACCAGGACTAGAATACAGTATATATATATGAAGTGGACAGCAGGATGAACCGTGACTAGAATACAGTATATACATATGAAGTGGACAGCAGTAGTTATATAGGATGAACCAGGACTAGAATACTAGAATCTGCTAGCCAGCACCTCTCCTAAACATGTGTTCTACTCTGCTAGCCAGCACCTCTCCTAAACAGGTGTTCTACTCTGCTAGCCAGCACCTCTCCTAAACAGGTGTTCTACTCTGCTAGCCAGCACCTCTCCTAAACAGGTGTTCTACTCTGCTAGCCAGCACCTCTCCTACATAGATGTTCTATTCTGCTAGACAGCACCTCTCCTAAAGAGGTGTTCTACTCTGCTAGCCAGCACCTCTCCGAAACAGGTATAGTTACTCCCAGACTAATATGAGACAAATATGAGTCACCTCACAGACACACGTTAGTTAGCTACCTAAAACACAGGTATAGTTACTCAAAGTCATTTGAGTCATCAAGCCAAAGTCATTCCTTTACTCTTTGTCATCATCGTCAAAACATCTCTCCAGTTTTGCTCCTAATGAGAGGCACTGAGTCTAGCTAGGCTAATTAGCTATCCAGTTGTAACATTAGACTACAGTACATTTTTGGTATAGCAAACACAACTAGCTATCTAGCTATAATGTTAGACGCCAGTACATTTTTGGTATAGCAAACACAACTAGCTATCGAGCTATAATGTTAGACTACAGTACATTTTTGGTATAGCAAACACAACTAGCTATCTAGCTATAATGTTAGACTACATTACATTTTTGGTATAGCAAACACAACTAGCTATCGAGCTATAATGTCAGACTACAGTACATTTTTGGTATAGCAAACACAACTAGCTATCTAGCTATAATGTTAGACTACAGTACATTTTTGGTATAGCAAACATTACTAGCTTTCTAGCTATAATGTTAGACTACAGTACATTTTTGGTATAGCAAACACAACTAGCTATCTAGCTATAATGTTAGACTACATTACATTTTTGGTATAGCAAACACAACTAGCTATCTAGCTATAATGTTAGACTACAGTACATTTTTGGTATAGCAAACACAACTAGCTATCTAGCTATAATGTTAGACTACAGTACATTGTTGGTATAGCAAACACAACTAGCTATCTAGCTATAATGTTAGACTACATTACATTTTTGGTATAGCAAACACAACTAGCTATCTAGCTATAATGTTAGACTACATTACATTTTTGGTATAGCAAACACAACTAGCTATCTAGCTATAATGTTAGACTACAGTACATTGTTGGTATAGCAAACACAACTAGTTATCTAGCTATAATGTTAGACTACAGTACATTTTTGGTATAGCAAACACAACTAGCTATCTAGCTATAATGTTAGACTACAGTACATTTTTGGTATAGCAAACACAACTAGCTATCTAGCTATAATGTTAGACTACAGTACATTGTTGGTATAGCAAACACAACTAGCTATCTAGCTATAATGTTAGACTACAGTACATTGTTGGTATAGCAAACACAACTAGCTATCTAGCTATAATGTTAGACTACAGTACATTGTTGGTATAGCAAACACAACTAGCTATCTAGCTAGAATGTTAGACTACAGTACATTGTTGGTATAGCAAACACAACTAGCAAGCTAGCTTTTTAGTAAAGTAGCAGACACTCTTATCAAATCAAATAATTTAGCGGCGCTCTGATCCAGTGCGACTTATGTGAGTGCATACATTTTCTTACTGAAACACCTCATCACTAATCATTATGTCTGAAACACCTCTAATCACTAATCATTATGTCTAAAACACCTCATCACTAATCATTATGCCTGAAACACCTCATCACTCATCATTATGTCTAAAACACCTCATCACTCATCATTATGTCTAAAACACCTCATCACTAATCATTATGCCTGAAACACCTCATCACTAATCATTATGCCTGAAACACCTCATCACTCATCATTATGCCTGAAACACCTCATCACTCATCATTATGTCTAAAACACCTCATCACTAATCATTATGTCTAAAACACCTCATCACTCATCATTATGTAGGGAGACTGTAAAAACACTCCACATAGTGTTTAGCGGTGAAGTTTCCCTTTAAGAGGCTCGGTCTTGGACAGAGGAACGTCATTTGTGGTTAACACATGTTGGGCCACAACAGAGATGGACTATAAATGTTGCAACAGGCTTTGACCACTGACTGCAGTAGGCTCCATCAGCACACCCACAGCCGTTACAGGGAATTTTATTTTATAAATTTATTTTTATTTTATTTAACCAGGCAAGTCAGTTAAGAACAAATTTTTATTTTCAATGATGGCCTGGGAACAGTGGGTTAACTGCCTGTTCAAGGGCAGAACGACAGATTTGTACCTTGTCGCTCGGGGTTTGAACTCACAACCTTCCGGTTACTAGTCCAACGCTCTAACCACTAGGCTACCCTGCCGCTTTGACCACTGACCGCAGTAGGCTCCATCAGCAGACCCACAGCCGTTACAGGGAATCAGTCAGCCTGACTGGTCTAGTCTGGACAGAGAATGAGGCTGAGTAGTGAACTACTTTTGACCAAGGCTCTGTTCATAAGTAGTGCACTATAAAGGGACTACTGTTCCATTTGGGCGCGGCCTGAGACTGAGAGGGCCTTCAGGAGCCAGAACAGGAACACTATGGCTCTACACAATGATAATTAGGAGATCAGGGCCCATATTCAAGAAGCGTCTCAGACTGCTGATCTAGGATCAGATTCTTCTCTGTCCTTATAATCCCATTCATTTTCATCTAAATGACAAACCTGGTCCTAGATCAGCACTCCATTCATTATCATCTAAATGACAAAACTGGTCCTAGATCAGCACTCCTTTGTGAGGAACACTGACACAGTACCAGTTTAGGAATGCACAGCTCTGACAACACCAATTCCTACCTGATAGTTCCTATATACCTACCTGAGTTCCTATATACCTACCTGATAGTTCCTATATACCTACCTGATAGTTCCTATATACCTACCTGATAGTTCCTATATACCTACCTGATAGTTCCTATATACCTACCTGATAGTTCCTATATACCTACCTGAGTTCCAATATACCTACCTGATAGTTCCTATATACCTACCTGATAGTTACTATATACCTACCTGAGTTCCTATATACCTACCTGATAGTTCCTATATACCTACCTGAGTTCCTATATACCTACCTGATAGTTCCTATATACCTACCTGATAGTTCCTATATACCTACCTGATAGTTCCTATATACCTACCTGATAGTTCCTATATACCTACCTGATAGTTCCTATATACCTACCTGATAGTTCCTATATACCTACCTGAGTTCCAATATACCTACCTGATAGTTCCTATATACCTACCTGATAGTTACTATATACCTACCTGAGTTCCTATATACCTACCTGATAGTTCCTATATACCTACCTGATAGTTCCTATATACCTACCTGATAGTTCCTATATACCTACCTGATAGTTCCTATATACCTACCTGATAGTTCCTATATACCTACCTGATAGTTCCTATATACCTACCTGATAGTTCCTATATACCTACCTGAGTTCCTATATACCTACCTGAGTTCCTATATACCTACCTGAGTTCCTATATACCTACCTGAGTTCCTATATACCTACCTGAGTTCCAATATACCTACCTGATAGTTCCTATATACCTACCTGATAGTTCCTATATACCTACCTGATAGTTCCTATATACCTACCTGATAGTTCCTATATACCTACCTGAGTTCCTATATACCTACCTGAGTTCCTATATACCTACCTGAGTTCCAATATACCTACCTGATAGTTCCTATATACCTACCTGATAGTTCCTATACCTACCTGATAGTTCCTACATACCTACCTGATAGCTCCTATTCCTACCTGGCACTGACACATGTACTGTTGCCTATATTCAGACCGCTTCTCAGAGTGCCAGTGCTGATCTAGGAACAGTTTTGATAATGAATATGAATATGAGGAAGGGGGTACCTGATCCTAGATCAGCACTGCCACTGAGACGCTTTATGAATATGACCCCGATACCTACCTGGCATGGGAACAGGCACTGTTGAAATCCCCAGCTCAGTGCTCCAAACCAGAGAGAAACAAAGAAAATATTAATATGAGAAGAAAGAAGAGGCCCAAACACTCCAAATCATCAGCTATCAAACCCTGTTGATGCCCAGATACCCTGTCAACAAATCATCAGCTATCAAACCCTGTTAATACCCAGATACCCTGTCAACAAATCATCAACTATCAAACCCTGTTAATACCCAGATACCCTGTCAACAAATCATCAGCTATCAAACCCTGTTAATACCCAGATACCCTGCCAACAAATCATCAGCTATCAAACCCCATTAATACCCAGATACCCTGTCAACAAATCATCAGCTATCAAACCCCATTAATACCCAGATACCCTGTCAACAAATCATCAGCTATCAAACCCCGTTAATACCCAGATACCCTGTCAACAAATCATCAGCTATCAAACCCCGTTAATACCCAGATACCCTGTCAACAAATCATCAGCTATCAAACCCCGTTAATACCCAGATACCCTGTCAACAAATCATCAACTATCAAACCCTGTTAATACCCAGATACCCTGTCAACAAATCATCAGCTATCAAACCCCGTTAATACCCAGATACCCTGTCAACAAATCATCAGCTATCAAACCCCGTTAATACCCAGATACCCTGTCAACAAATCATCAGCTATTAAACCCTGTTAATACCCAGATACCCTGTCAACAAATCATCAGCTATCAAACCCCGTTAATACCCAGATACCCTGTCAACAAATCATCAGCTATCAAACCCCGTTAATACCCAGATACCCTGTCAACAAATCTTCACATCACAGTCTACTTCACAGACTCCGGATGTGAAACATTTGGGCAACGTAAGAGGACTATGTGGGATTCCTTCATATTTACCTCTGATGGCATCTGGTCATGTTGATACTTGTATTCTGCTAAATTCAAGACAACAGTTTAGTGAACGAGAACACACAGCGAGAGAAAGAGAAACACATTCATGGAGCACAGGTCAACTCAGGTATGCAAAGTAAAAAAGGAAATTCTCTCTGAGTCTCTGCCTCCATTTATTATGATAGAAAAGCGGTTTATCTGGCAACCTGGTGTTTTGATACAGCCAACAACATCCCCACCGCAGAGAGCACACAGTTCAGCACAGGTTATTTCAGACAATATTCGCTACAAATCACATGCAATGAGTATGACAACTTCAATAAGCAGACCGTTATTATGGTGTTGGAGCATCCAGTGTCTGATAGTGGATCCTACAGACTACTCCATTATGGTGTTGGAGCATCAGAGTCTGATAGTGGATCCGTACAGGCTACTCCATTATGGTGTTGGAGCATCAGAGTCTGATAGTGGATCCGTACAGACTACTCCATTATGGTGTTGGAGCATCAGAGTCTGATAGTGGATCCGTACAGACTACTCCATTATGGTGTTGGAGCATCAGAGTCTGATAGTGGATCCGTACAGACTACTCCATTATGGTGTTGGAGCATCAGAGTCTGATAGTGGATTTCCACTTCACAATAACAGCACTTACAGTTGACCGGGGCAGCTCTAGCAGGGCAGCAATCTTACAAACTGACTTGTTGCCAAGGTGGCATCCTATGACAGTGCCACGTTAAAAGTCATTGAGCTCTTCAGTAAGGCCATTCTACTGTTAATGTTTGTCTGTGGAGATTGCATGGTTATGTGCTTGATTTTATACACCTGTCAGCAACGGTGTAGCTGAAATGGACGAATCCACTAATTTGAAGGTGTGTCCACATACTTTTGGCTATATAGTGTACTAAACTACTAATAATTGAAATGAAAATGATAACAAACGCATCATCATCAGTTCATTAGATTTACGCTGCTGTTACATTGTTCCAATAAGGGCGTGGTTCATGGGCGAGTCTACCGCTTCAAGCTCCGCCTTCGGTGATATACCGGGCTCATTCATACCGGACTCATTCATACCGGACACACGACACGAGTCAAACAGACGGACGCGGTGTCTATTTGTGTTGAGGTGTTTTAAATCCCGTTGACAACTGATTTCTGACTGGGACGCTAATAGGAATTCCCTGGTTTACTCGGTGTGTTAGGAGAAGAAAGAGAGCGAAGGAAACGTCTCTCATCTTGACCTCTGCTCGCGAATGGAAACGTCTCATCTTGACCTCTGCTCGCGAATGGAAAGCATCAGGAAATACATATTCGTCCTCCGCTCCACTGTGGGACCTGGAATCTAAGATCAGAAGAGTTTCTTGGAGGATCATTTATTGTAAATGGATTCCTTCTTTGTAGAGGTAAGTCAAAGTCTCTACATGTTGTATTTTTTGGGAAGTTGTTGCGGCTCCAAAACATTGTTTCATTCTAAAGTGATTGTAGGAGACGGGACGGTCTTTTGTTACATCTTTACGAGCAGTGAACACTTATGTCCAGCAGTTTTTGGGTGGTATAATTAATGACTTTTTTTGCGGTCCCTTTCGCCTGCGAAGAGAAATGATCACTGGTTATTTCTCAAGGAGTAGATGCAGTTGAGCAACACATGTTTCCAGTAGTTTGTGTATAACAGGCTGTGGCTGTCTTCAGTCAGTCACCAGCATGCTGCTCTGGGACCAGTAACGAGTCAATGTGCAGGGGTACAAGGTAGATGAGGTACACAGGACAGCTCGACCACTAATCAAACCTCATTTCTTATATGCGCAGAATCAGACCGGTGTAGACTTTTACCGAGAAATGACTTACTTACGAGCCCTTTTCCAACAATGCAGTGTTAAAAAGTATGGAAATGTAACGAACAAAAATGTCAAATAGTCACACAATAAATAACAACAGCGAGGCTATATCTAATATGAGTACCCGCAACGAGTCAATGTGCAGGGGTACAAGGTAGATGAGGTACACAGGACGCAGCTGGACTGTCTGTCGATCGGGATGACAAGTTCACAGACACATAGTACACTCTTCTTCTGACTCGTCACACCGCTGCTGCCCCTGTTTAATATTTATCCTGCTGCCGAGTCACTATCTCTACCATATGTACACATCTACCTCAATTACCTGGTATCCCTGCACATCGACTCAGTACTGGTGCCCTGTGTATATAGCCTGGCACCCCGTGTATATAGCCTGGCACCCCGTGTATATAGCCTAGCACCCCGTGTATAAAGCCTGGCACCCCGTGTATATAGCCAATATATTGTTACTGAACATCGATCCATGCCTAGTTACCATAGTTACCTGTGACTCAAAGGACTACAGGCATGTCGATAGACGTGTGATAACCCTAGTCCTATTAAACAACCAGATTTAATTTATCTGGAATCCAACAAGTCAAGGGAGTTAAAGAACAGCATTGCACGTAAACTCCTCACTGTGACTCCATGGAATGCAGAGATGACTAAAAGAGCAGGCCTCATTGGCTACTGTCCCATTTTGCTATTACATGTCCTCTTAAAGGAACGTAGATGTAACAGAGACAAATTAGTTTCGTTATGCTCTTTGGACCCTGATATGCAGCTGTGTGGCCTGAGGAACATACTGCTGTAAGGCTGGGTTATCCTCTAAGCTGTGTGGCCTGAGGAACATACTGCTGTAAGGCTGGGTTATCCTCTAAGCTGTGTGGCCTGGGGAACATCCTGCTGTAAGGCTGGGTTATCCTCTAAGCTGTGTGGCCTGGGGAACATACTGCTGTAAGGCTGGGTTATCCTCTAAGCTGTGTGGCCTGAGGAACATACTGCTGTAAGGCTGGGTTATCCTCTAAGCTGTGTGGCCTGGGGAACATACTGCTGTAAGGCTGGGTTATCCTCTAAGCTGTGTGGCCTGAGGAACATACTGCTGTAAGGCTGGGTTATCCTCTAAGCTGTGTGGCCTGGGGAACATACTGCTGTAAGGATGGGTTATCCTCTAAGCTGTGTGGCCTGAGGAACATACTGCTGTAAGGCTGGGTTATCCTCTAAGCTGTGTGGCCTGGGGAACATACTGCTGTAAGGATGGGTTATCCTCTAAGCTGTATGGCCTGAGGAACATACTGCTGTAAGGCTGGGTTATCCTCTAAGCTGTGTGGCCTGGGGAACATACTGCTGTAAGGATGGGTTATCCTCTAAGCTGTGTGGCCTGAGGAACATACTGCTGTAAGGCTGGGTTATCCTCTAAGCTGTGTGGCCTGGGAACATACTGCTGTAAGGATGGGTTATCCTCTAAGCTGTGTGGCCTGAGGAACATACTGCTGTAAGGCTGGGTTATCCTCTAAGCTGTGTGGCCTGGGAACATACTGCTGTAAGGCTGGGTTATCCTCTAAGCTGTGTGGCCTGAGGAACATACTGCTGTAAGGCTGGGTTATCCTCTAAGCTGTGTGGCCTGGGGAACATTCTGCTGTAAGGCTGGGTTATCCTCTAAGCTGTGTGGCCTGAGGAACATACTGCTGTAAGGCTGGGTTATCCTCTAAGCTGTGTGGCCTGGGGAACATTCTGCTGTAAGGCTGGGTTATCCTCTAAGCTGTGTGGCCTGAGGAACATTCTGCTGTAAGGCTGGGTTATCCTCTAAGCTGTGTGGCCTGGGGAACATTCTGCTGTAAGGCTGGGTTATCCTCTAAGCTGTGTGGCCTGAGGAACATACTGCTGTAAGGCTGGGTTATCCTCTAAGCTGTGTGGCCTGGGGAACATACTGCTGTAAGGCTGGGTTATCCTCTAAGCTGTGTGGCCTGAGGAACATACTGCTGTAAGGCTGGGTTATCCTCTAAGCTGTGTGGCCTGGGGAACATACTGCTGTAAGGCTGGGTTATCCTCTAAGCTGTGTGGCCTGAGGAACATACTGCTATAAGGATGGGTTATCCTCTAAGCTGTGTGGCCTGGGGAACATACTGCTATAAGGATGGGTTATCCTCTAAGCTGTGTGGCCTGAGGAACATACTGCTGTAAGGATGGGTTATCCTCTAAGCTGTGTGGCCTGGGGAACATACTGCTGTAAGGCTGGGTTATCCTCTAAGCTGTGTGGCCTGGGGAACATACTGCTGTAAGGCTGGGTTATCCTCTAAGCTGTGTGGCCTGGGGAACATACTGCTGTAAGGCTGGGTTATCCTCTAAGCTGTGTGGCCTGGGGAACATACTGCTGTAAGGATGGGTTATCCTCTAAGCTGTCTGGCCTGAGGAACATACTGCTGTAAGGCTGGGTTATCCTCTAAGCTGTGTGGCCTGAGGAACATACTGCTTTAAGGATGGGTTATCCTCTAAGCTGTGTGGCCTGAGGAACATACTGCTTTAAGGATGGGTTATCCTCTAAGCTGTGTGGCCTGAGGAACATACTGCTGTAAGGCTGGGTTATCCTCTAAGCTGTGTGGCCTGGGGAACATACTGCTGTAAGGCTGGGTTATCCTCTAAGCTGTGTGGCCTGGGGAACATACTGCTGTAAGGATGGGTTATCCTCTAAGCTGTGTGGCCTGAGGAACATACTGCTGTAAGGATGGGTTATCCTCTAAGCTGTGTGGCCTGGGGAACATACTGCTGTAAGGATGGGTTATCCTCTAAGCTGTGTGGCCTGAGGAACATACTGCTGTAAGGATGGGTTATCCTCTAAGCTGTGTGGCCTGGGGAACATACTGCTGTAAGGCTGGGTTATCCTCTAAGCTGTGTGGCCTGGGGAACATACTGCTGTAAGGATGGGTTATCCTCTAAGCTGTGTGGCCTGGGGAACATACTGCTGTAAGGATGGGTTATCCTCTAAGCTGTGTGGCCTGGGGAACATACTGCTGTAAGGCTGGGTTATCCTCTAAGCTGTGTGGCCTGGGGAACATACTGCTGTAAGGGATGGGTTATCCTCTAAGCTGTGTGGCCTGGGGAACATACTGCTGTAAGGCTGGGTTATCCTCTAAGCTGTGTGGCCTGGGGAACATACTGCTGTAAGGCTGGGTTATCCTCTAAGCTGTGTGGCCTGGGGAACATACTGCTGTAAGGATGGGTTATCCTCTAAGCTGTGTGGCCTGGGGAACATACTGCTGTAAGGCTGGGTTATCCTCTAAGCTGTGTGGCCTGGGGAACATACTGCTGTAAGGCTGGGTTATCCTCTAAGCTGTGTGGCCTGGGGAACATACTGCTGTAAGGATGGGTTATCCTCTAAGCTGTGTGGCCTGAGGAACATACTGCTGTAAGGATGGGTTATCCTCTAAGCTGTGTGGCCTGGGGAACATACTGCTGTAAGGCTGGGTTATCCTCTAAGCTGTGTGGCCTGGGGAACATACTGCTGTAAGGATGGGTTATCCTCTAAGCTGTGGCCTGGGGAACATACTGCTGTAAGGATGGGTTATCCTCTAAGCTGTGTGGCCTGGGGAACATACTGCTGTAAGGATGGGTTATCCTCTAAGCTGTGTGGCCTGGGAACATACTGCTGTAAGGATGGGTTATCCTCGAAGCTGTGTGGCCTGAGGAACATACTGCTGTAAGGATGGGTTATCCTCTAAGCTGTCTGGCCTGGGGAACATACTGCTGTAAGGCTGGGTTATCCTCTAAGCTGTGTGGCCTGAGGAACATACTGCTGTAAGGATGGGTTATCCTCTAAGCTGTGTGGCCTGGGAACATACTGCTGTAAGGATGGGTTATCCTCTAAGCTGTGTGGCCTGAGGAACATACTGCTGTAAGGCTGGGTTATCCTCTAAGCTGTGTGGCCTGAGGAACATACTGCTGTAAGGCTGGGTTATCCTCTAAGCTGTGTGGCCTGGGAACATACTGCTGTAAGGATGGGTTATCCTCTAAGCTGTGTGGCCTGAGGAACATACTGCTGTAAGGATGGGTTATCCTCTAAGCTGTGTGGCCTGGGGAACATACTGCTGTAAGGATGGGTTATCCTCTAAGCTGTGTGGCCTGGGGAACATACTGCTGTAAGGATGGGTTATCCTCTAAGCTGTGTGGCCTGGGGAACATACTGCTGTAAGGCTGGGTTATCCTCTAAGCTGTGTGGCCTGGGGAACATACTGCTGTAAGGATGGGTTATCCTCTAAGCTGTGTGGCCTGGGGAACATACTGCTGTAAGGCTGGGTTATCCTCTAAGCTGTGTGGCCTGGGGAACATACTGCTGTAAGGCTGGGTTATCCTCTAAGCTGTGTGGCCTGGGGAACATACTGCTGTAAGGATGGGTTATCCTCTAAGCTGTGTGGCCTGGGAACATACTGCTGTAAGGATGGGTTATCCTCTAAGCTGTGTGGCCTGGGGAACATACTGCTGTAAGGATGGGTTATCCTCTAAGCTGTGTGGCCTGGGGAACATACTGCTGTAAGGCTGGGTTATCCTCTAAGCTGTGTGGCCTGGGGAACATACTGCTGTAAGGCTGGGTTATCCTCTAAGCTGTGTGGCCTGGGGAACATACTGCTGTAAGGATGGGTTATCCTCTAAGCTGTGTGGCCTGAGGAACATACTGCTGTAAGGATGGGTTATCCTCTAAGCTGTGTGGCCTGGGGAACATACTGCTGTAAGGCTGGGTTATCCTCTAAGCTGTGTGGCCTGGGGAACATACTGCTGTAAGGATGGGTTATCCTCTAAGCTGTGTGGCCTGGGGAACATACTGCTGTAAGGATGGGTTATCCTCTAAGCTGTGTGGCCTGGGAACATACTGCTGTAAGGATGGGTTATCCTCTAAGCTGTGTGGCCTGGGGAACATACTGCTGTAAGGATGGGTTATCCTCGAAGCTGTGTGGCCTGAGGAACATACTGCTGTAAGGATGGGTTATCCTCTAAGCTGTCTGGCCTGGGGAACATACTGCTGTAAGGCTGGGTTATCCTCTAAGCTGTGTGGCCTGAGGAACATACTGCTGTAAGGATGGGTTATCCTCTAAGCTGTGTGGCCTGAGGAACATACTGCTGTAAGGATGGGTTATCCTCTAAGCTGTGTGGCCTGAGGAACATACTGCTATAAGGCTGGGTTATCCTCTAAGCTGTGTGGCCTGGGGAACAGGCTACCTGCCACCCTACTGTCTGCTCTAACCGCTAGGATACCTGCCACCCTACTGTCTGCTCTAACCGCTAGGATACCTGCCACCCTACTGTCTGCTCTAACAGCCAGGCTACCTGCCACCCTACTGTCTGCTCTAACCGCTAGGATACCTGCCACCCTACTGTCTGCTCTAACCGCTAGGATACCTGCCACCCTACTGTCTGCTCTAACAGCCAGGCTACCTGCCACCCTACTGTCTGCTCTAAACGCTAGGCTACCCTACTGTCTGCTCTAACCGCTAAGCAGGCTACCTGCCACCCTGCTGTCTGCTCTAACCGCTAGGCTACCTGCCACCCTACTGTCTGCTCTAACAGCCAGGCTACCTGCCACCCTACTGTCTGCTCTAAACGCTAGGCTACCCTACTGTCTGCTCTTAACTGCTAAGCAGGCTACCTGCCACCCTACTGTCTGCTCTAACAGCTAGGCTACCTGCCACCCTACTGTCTGCTCTTAACAGCTAAGCAGGCTACCTGCCACCCTACTGTCTGCTCTAACCGCTAGGCTACCCTACTGTCTGCTCTAACCGCTTAAGCAGGCTACCTGCCACCTCTACTGTCTGCTCTAACCGCTAAGCAGGCTACCTGCCACCCTACTGTCTGCTCTAACAGCCAGGCTACCTGCCACCCTACTGTCTGCTCTAACAGCCAGGCTACCTGCCACCCTACTGTCTGCTCTAACAGCTAAGCAGGCTACCTGCCACCCTACTGTCTGCTCTAACCGCTAAGGCAGGCTACCTGCCACCCTACTGTCTGCTCTAACCGCTAAGCAGGCTACCCGCCACCTTACTGTCTGCTCTAACCGCTAGGCTACCTGCCGCCCTACTGTCTGCTCTAACAGCTAGGCTACCTGCCACCCTACTGTCTGCTCTAACAGCTAGGCTACCTGCCACCCTACTGTCTGCTCTAACAGCCAGGCTACCTGCCACCCTACTGTCTGCTCTAACCGCTAGGCTACCTGCCCACCCTACTGTCTGCTCTAACAGCTAGGCTACCTGCCACCCTACTGTCTGCTCTAACAGCTAGGCTACCTGCCACCCTACTGTCTGCTCTAACCGCTAGGCTACCTGCCACCCTACTGTCTGCTCTAACCGCTAGGCTACCTGCCACCCTACTGTCTGCTCTAACCGCTAGGCTACCTGCCACCCTACTGTCTGCTCTAACAGCTAGGCTACCTGCCACCCTACTGTCTGCTCTAACCGCTAGGGCTACCTGCCACCCTACTGTCTGCTCTAACCGCTAGGCTACCTGCCACCCTACTGTCTGCTCTAACAGCTGGCTACCTCTGCCACCCTACTGTCTGCTCTAACAGCTAGGCTACCTGCCACCCTACTGTCTGCTCTAACCGCTAGGCTACCTGCCACCCTACTGTCTGCTCTAACAGCTAGGCTGCCTGCCACCCTACTGTCTGCTCTAACAAGCTAAGGGCTACCTGCCACCCTACTGTCTGCTCTAACAGCTAGGCTGCCTGCCACCCTACTGCCTGCTGTGCTGGAGCATGCTGTGAGTGTGTAGGCTACTTAAGGTGAACAGGGACTCTCGCTCTGGGCTGTAGTCTCTCGCTCTGGGCTGTAGTCTCTCGCTCTGGGCTGTAGTCTCTCGCTCTGGGCTGTAGTCTCCGCTCTGGGCTGTAGTCTCCTAAAGCCTGGGCTGTAGTCTCCCGCTCTGGGCTGTAGTCTCTCACCCTGGGCTGTTTCTTTTTACATATACATTTTTTTTTATTTCGCTCTTTTATTTACACTAGGCAATTCAGTTAAGAACTTATTTACAACGACGACCTATAAAAAAGGCAAAAGTCCTCCCACGGGGCTCGGTTTAGGACAAAACACACATGACGAGAGGCCGAACGCCACGCTGGGAGAGACGCCCCCAACGCCACGCTGCGGGAGAGACGCCCAACGCCACGCTGGGAGAGACGCCCCCAACGCCACGCTGGGAGACGCCCCCAACGCCACGCTGGGAGAGACGCCCCATAAAGAGTCATCTAAGATGGTCATCTGAATCAGGTTTAGTTTGGTGAAAGAGGAGCGATTACGATAGGGAAACCAAGTCTAGATTTAACCTTAGCCTGCAGCTTTGATATGTGTGATATAAACCCTCAGAGGTAGTAATCACACTTCCTGTAAGGAGAGGGACATTCTTCTCACCAAACCACATGACCTTTGTTTTGGAGGTGTTCAGAACAAGGTTAATGGCAGAGAAAGCTTGTTGGACACTAAGAAAGCAGTGTTGTAGAGAGTTTAACACCTACTCCAGGAGGGGCCAGCTGGAGTATAAGACTGTCTTCTGTGCCGTAGTCTCCTTCCTCTCTGCATGCATCTATCCTCACAACTGACTACCCCACCAGCCCCCCCCACACACACACACACACCACCCACCAGCCCGTGGCTGACCAAACACCAGCAGTCATAACCTGACTATTCTATGAGTACCCCACCAGCCCCCCACACACACCACCCACCAGCCTGTGGCTGACCAAACACCAGCAGTCATAACCTGACTATTCTATGAGTACCCCACCAGCCCCCCACACACACCACCCACCAGCCCG